>NW_007245736.1:304216-486148 GCF_000164805.1 Carlito syrichta
GCCCAGGCAGATCTCGAACCCATGGGCACAGGCAATCCACTCGCCTTGGCCTCCCAAAACGCGGGATTACAGGCTGAGCCACTGAACCCAAATGCAATATGATTTTCAATGGTCTTAAATTTTCCCTTTAAGTGATGATCCTTGGCCAGGCGTGGTGGCTTAGTCTGTGATGCCAGCACTTTGGGAGGCTGAGGCGAGAGGATTGCCTGGGCCTGGGGGTTCGAGACCAGCCTGGGCAACTTGGTGAGACCTCGTCTCTACAGTAAATCACAAAAATTAGCCAGGCGTGGTGATGTGGAATTTCAAGCTATTTGGAAGGCTAAGGTGGAAGGATCGCCTCAGCCCAGCAGGTGGAGGCTGCAGTGGCCATGAGTGCGCCAGTGCACTCCAGCCTGGATGACAAGAATGAGACTACAACTCAAAAAAAAAAAAAGAAAAGAGATGATCCTTTTTTTTTTGAGTTGAGGTCTCCACCTGGCCTGTCCCCCGGGCTGGAGGACAGTGGCATTAGCATGGTTCCTCACTGCCGTGACTTCCTGGGCTCAGATGATCTTCCTGCCTCAGCCTCCTGAGTATGTGGAACTACAGGTATCTGCCACCATGCTTGGTTAATTTTTTTTTTACGTTTGTAGTGACCAGGTATCACTATGTTGCCCAGGCTTGTCTCGAATCCTGGGTTCAAGCAGTCCTCCCACCTCAGCCTCCCAGTGTGCTAGGATGATAGGCGTGAGCCACTACACTCGGCCAAGAGATAATCTTTCACATTAATGAACTTTATGCACTGCTAAAGTGAGCAGTGATATGAGCTGTGAGCAGGAAGGGGGAGAGGAGATGTAGTCCTAAAAGAAACTTGTACATTTTAATCCTGGAAACCTTCTGTCAGTGCTTGTGGGAGGGGGGTAGTGAGATGAAGAAAGGGGGAAAAAAAACCACTCACAGGGACAAACTCCTCCTCTCCCCTCTTGCCTACTGCATGTTCTGTTTCTTAGATTGTCATTTTAGTTATCCAACTCTTCTAATACGCTTTTTATTCTGTGGGGACTAAAGTGAGTGATTCCAGTGATCAGATAATCCAGGAGGAGGGAGGAGAGAAACGTAGAACGTGAGTCTGGGAATGAAGGGAGGTGGATGAGTAGCCCAGCTGTGAAAAGCAGATGGTGAGCTTTGGGCATGGAGGGAAGAAAGAGTGTTGGGTTGAGCGCCATGGGGTCAGAGAGTGGGTGTTCCGGGCTGAAGGGTACCCTCCCCCAATTCACACGCTGAAATCCAAACCCCAGCACTGCAAACTGTGACTATATTTGGAGATTTGGTCTTTAAAGAAGTAATTGTGGTAAAATTTGAAACCATTGGTGGGCCCTAATTCAATATGGCTGGTATCTTTATAAGGAGAAATTAGGATGCAGACAACACACAGAGTGAGGGACAACGATGTGAGAACAGAGGGAGAAGATGGAGAACACTTAGGAGCCAAGGAGAGAAGCCTTCAAAGAAACAACCTGAGCAACCCCCTCGGGCCCCATCCTACTGTGGGAGCTTTTCTGTCCTCTTAATAAATCCTGCTTTCTAAAAACCAACAAAAACAGCAACCACAAAGAAACAACCCTGATGCCATCTTGATCTTGGCTTTCTGCACCCAGAATTGTGAGAAGATGAGTTCCTGTTGGTCAAGCCACTCAGTCTGTGATATTTTGCCATGGCAACCCTAGCAAACGAATACAGTAGGGCAGCAGTCCCCAACTGTTTTGGCATCAGGGACCGGCTTCATGGAAGTCAATTTTTCCATGGACTGGAAGAGAGGGGGTGGCGGGGGAGGGGACAATCAAACCTCACTGCTCATGTTCTTCTGTATTTTCAGTCGCTCTCAGGGCAGCATCACCACCTCAGCTCCACCTCAGATCATCAGGCATTAGATTCTCCTAAGGAACGTGCAGCCTAGATCCGCACATGCGCCGTTCACAGTAGGGGTCCCGCTCCTGTAAGAGTCTAATGCCGCTGCTGATCTGACAGCAGACGCGGCTCAGATGGTAATATGAGTGATGGCCAGTGGCTGTGAACACAGATGAAGCTTCGCTTGCTTGACCACTGCTTACCTCCTACTGTGCTGTGAGGACTGGCCTGTGGCCCAGGAGTTGGAAGCCCCTGTGGTAGGGGACCTAGGAAGGGAGACAAGTTCATAAGGACACAGGAGGATAATAGAACTGAATTTCATTGTAATTTTGTCCAAAGCCCTCCCAGCATGTGGCATGTGACTGAACACCACTGGCAGGTGGCAGAGGTCTGGACTCTGAGGGTGCCCGACCAATTTGGAAGGCCATGGAAACTTGTTTCTGGTCCCTCAGGCTACTTGGCCATGCTCTCCAGGAAAGCCTTGTTTGTCCAGGTTCTACTCCTGTTCTCTCACCTCTCAGAAGGAAGTGAGGAGAAGTCATTAAACAGAAGAGAAGATTTTTCCTATTTTTTTTTCCCTGTGGGCAGGCAATAAGGAGTTGCATCGCCTACAGAGAATTAAAAAGCAGCCGTAAAACTATGAGTTGGCTGTTTCTTATGGTCACCATGCTCCAGCCATTTTGAACAATTTCAGAGGTGAAATACTCCAAACAAAATATTTTGTTAGTCTAAGTCCTAAATTGCTGTGGTTACTGTTGAATTTGTTTTTACTTTATTTTATTTTTTGATTTTTTTTGTAGAGACAGGGTCTCACTGTGTTGCCCAGGCTGGTCTCCAATTCCTGGGCTCAAGCAATCCTCCCGCCTCAGCCTCCTAAACTGCTGGGATTATAGGAATGAACCACTGCGCCCAGCCACTGTTGAATTTTATGAAGGTATATCTATGCTTCCGACTGAATATGCTTTTATGACCTTTTACTTTAATAAAAATTGTAGTCGACATGGAAGTTAATTCGGAGAAGTCACAGTAGATCCCATGCCGGCCAGGTCGGCTACAGGCACCAGTTTGGAGACTATGTTCATGAGGCTCAGAATTGTGCGTGCTTGCTTGGAGAGCTGTTTCTGTCTCCCAGTCCCATGGTATTTCATGTTGTTGCTTTTAAGCCATAGGTTAGAAATGAACACGTGGTACATATACATGATGGAATGTTATGTAGCCATAAAGAAGGACAAAATTACAGACTTTGCAGCAACTTGAATGGATTTAGAGTTCATCTTACTAAGTGACCTATCACAAAAACAAAGAACTGAGTACCACACATTCTCACTTATAAATGGCTCCTAAACATTTATCACGATACTACAAGAGAGGGATCAGCAGTAGCGGGACCCTGCCAGGGAAGGGAGGGCTGGGAGGGGCACATGACATCACTAAGGGTACCTGATCCTAAACCAGGGGAAGTGAGGACCAGTGGGAGGCCCACACTTCACCTGCATGTAGACCGCTTATGTACCGAATCCTGACTTGAACCTCACATCTTTAAAATAAAGGGGGAAAAAAACCAATGATAGCACATGATTATAAAAATGAAGAAAGATAATTTGAGTTACTTCCATTCTGTCATTTTCTGTGACTACTTGGGTTTGTAAAATTTTGTTTAATATTTTAAAAAGTGAAATTGAGGCCAGGCATGGTGACTCACACCTGTAATCCTAGCACTTTGGGAAGCCAAGACAGGAGAATCACTTGAGTCTAGGAGTTTGAGACCAGACTGGGCAAATAGTGAGACCTTGTCTCTACAAAAACAGAAACAAAATTAGCTGAGTGTGGTGACACGCACCTATAATCCCAACTACTCAGGAGGCTGAATTGGGAGGATTGCTTGATACCAGGAGGTCAAGGCTGCAGTGAGCTGTGCTCATACCACTGTACCCCAGCCTGGGTGACAGAGTGAAACTCTATCTCAGAAAAAAAAGTACAATCGAGTATGAACTGTGAAGCGTAATATTTTTGTTTAGTAACTGCATATTTGTTACTACCCATGAAATATTTTACTAAATTTGAATACCATTGTGAAAACTAAAATTGAGTTAAAATTATTTTAAATTAGCAATTTAAAACAGCTACAGGATACCTTGAAGAATAATGATTCTTTTTTCACAGTTATTTTATTTATTTTATTTTATTTTAAACATGTGGGGTACAATTCAGGATTAGATATACAAATGGTCATTGTGTAGGTAAAGTTTGGGCCTCACTTAGGTCCCCACTTCACCAGGTTTGAGATCAGGTGCCCTTATGGATGAGGTGTGCCCCACCCCACCAGGCAGTTTCCCGCAACTGCCAATCTCCTTCTTATAGTATTATGATAATTGTTCAGGGTCCATTTATGAGTAAGAACCTGTGGTACTCAGTTCGTTGTTTCTGTGATAGATCACTCAGTATTATAGACTCTAAGTTCATCCAACTTGCAAAGTTGCTGTGAAGTTCATAATTTTGTCCCTCTTTATGGCTACGTAATATCCATTGTGTGTGTGTGTGTGTGTGTGTGTGTGTGTGTGTATATATATGTGGCATTTTTAAAAATCCAGTCCTCTTTTGATGGGCAGCACAGTTGTTTCCATGTTTTTTGCTATTGTGAATAATGCTGCAATAAACATGCCTGTGCAGGTATCTTTTTCATAGAGTGATTTGAGTTCCTCTGGGTATATTCCCAGTAGGGGGATGGTGGGGTCATATGGAAGGTCGATTTTTAGATCTTTTAGAAATTACCACACTGTTTTCCACAGAGGTTGTACCAGTGTACATTTCTAACAGTATAGAAGCGTTCCTTTTTCCCTGCATCCTCTCCAGCATCTGATGTTTTTTGAGTTATTGATGATGGCCATCCTGACTGGAGTTAGGTGGTATCTCAGTGTGGTTTTAATTTGCATTTATTTGATGATTAGTGAAGCTGAGCATTTTTTCATGTATCTGTTGGCTGCTTGTATGTCTCTTTTGAGAAGTGTCTGTTCGTATCTTTTGCCTACTTTGTTATTGGGCTGTTTGTTTTTTCCCTTTTGGCACATTTGAGTTCCTTGTAGATCCTGGATGTTAGGACTTTGTCAGATATAGTGTAGACAAATATTTTTTCCATTCTGTGGGCTGAGAATAATGATTCTTTTTTTTTTTGAGTTGGAGTCTCACTCTGTCACCCAGACTAGAGTGCAGTGGCTGCTCTCGGCCACCGCGGCCTCGACCCGCTTGGCTCTGGTGATCCTTCCACTTCAGCCTTCCAAGTAGCTGGAACTACAGGCGCGCGCTACCATGCCCGGCTAATTTTCTGATGTATTGTAGAGATGAGGTCTTGCCAAGTTCCCCGGGTGGGTCTCGAACCCGCGGGCTCAGGCAATCCACTCACCTCGGCCTCCCAAAGCATGAGATTAAAGGCTGAGCCACCGAGCCTGGCTGAATAATTATTCTTATAGATAATAATTTTGTTGTGTGGAGGAAAGAGATAATGAAAAGTGACCTTCTCTGAACGTCTACATCAGCTTCACTGCTGGGTACTGCGAGGTACCACCAACTTCTGTTCCTCTCTATCACCTCTAAGGGGAGTAGAACATCAACATGGTTCTTATGTTTGAGACGATGTTTAGACATCATCCCTGGAAGCTAAGATGTCAACCAATCAGAGGAATGCAAATCATGTTTTCTCACATTGGCATTATACAGACATTCAAACGTAAGGTGTGCCAAAGCCCAAATTAATGTTGGATTAATTTACTTCTTACTGTTCATTCAAACACCTCTCCTTGAGAGCTAACTGTGTGCCTTCCACTTTACTAGGAACAGTAAGTCCCCTACCTACAAACCTTCAAGTTGCAAACTTTCAAAGATGCAATCGTGCATTCACATGCCCAATCATGTAAATTGGTTCAGGTGTCCGGCATACATTGTGTTAGCTGGATACCCAGGCTAATTTGTTGGACTTATGAACAAATTGGATTTATGAATGCGCTCCCGGAACAGAACTCGTTAGTATATAGGGGGCTTAACTGTATCAGGACACAGTGATGAGAAAACGCTATACCCATTCTTGAGAAATCATAGTTTAGTCAGGGAGACAGATATTCAAGAAAATGACTACAATACAGCGTCGGAACTTGGAAAGCATAAGCAAGCAATTTGTTCTGTTGGGCTGAGAATGGATGATGACTTTTAAACTGGGTTTTTAAAGGAGTGGCTCTTTGCCAAGAAAGGTTGGGGAAAACATTCCAGGGAGAAGGAAGAGGGCTAGGCAGATATGGAGGCTTGGAAGCCCAGGGAGAGTCTGGGGGGAGCCCTGAATGGTTGGTTCTCTGCTGGAAGGGTACAGTGAGAGAGGGCTGCAGAGATGAGGCTGAAAGGATGCTGGATGGTAAGCACTGGGACTTATTCTCAAGTCTGCATGGGGGGCTGGTGTGGGATTTACAGAAAGATGACTTGATCAGAACCAGCTAGGGAAACAGCGTTCAGCTAGCAACAAATCACAGATGAGCTAGGTCAGGCAGTAGTACCCGTGATCCTCGAGGAAACTCCGTATCATCAGATGTGTCCCAGAATACCCAGAACCTTGCCCCTCACAAGGGATAAACTGTCATGTGAATACTATCAAGCGCATGTAGTTCTACCCTGACTGGGCTAACTCAGCCTAAAAAAACATTCTGAGTTTCATGTGTCACTTTATGTCGATTTTATTATATTCCCCATCTGGTGAATTTAATCTGATATAACCAATAAAATCAAAAGTGGAGAGTATATCAACTCCTTCTATTTGTCCATGCTCTGGTTTCTTTGCAAGATAGATCTTTAAAAAAATCATTTAATTTTTTTTCAAAGTAATGCACATACATGATTTATTAACGTTTCAATGGTTTTACTGTAAGTGTAGGAGTTCCCAGCCCAGCTGGGTATTTACTTTTAATGTTTTCTAGCTGTTCTCCTGGTATTCACCTCTGTATTTCTGAATTATTGCTGTGCTCATAGGTAGGTCTTGGCCTCTGGTTGTCTTCATAGTATATGCCAGGTGGTCAGGAGCTTTTGGAGTATAGCAGCAGAAGAAGAGGGCATCTCATCGTTCGGTATTATTTATTTTGCTTATTTTGAGACAGGGTCTTGCTCTGTTGTCCAGGCTGGAGAGTAGTGGTATAGTCCTGGCTCATGGCAGCCTCAACCTCCTGGGCTCGGGCGAACCTCCCACCTCAGCCTTCTGAGTATCTGGGACTACAGGCACACGCCACCACGCCCCACTAATTTTTTAAAAAAATTGTTTTGTAGAGACAAGTTCTTGTTATGTTGCCAAGGCTGGTCTCAAACTCCTGGGCTCAAGAATCCTCCCTCCTCGTCCTCCCGGAGTGCTGGGATAACAGGCACAAGGCACTGCGCCTAGCCCAGTATTCAAGACCTCCACTTAACTCTCCTGGTTTCTGTTATGTCCGCTTCCTTTCTCTCCACCTTGCTTGGTATCATGAAATGGAAGCTTCCTTGTACATCCAGGAAGGGCACCTCAGGAGGTCTGACTGCTCCCAGCTCTACCTTCGCCCTCACTCTTTCCTATATTTCCTCTTAACTGTAGTTCCCGAGCTGGAATTGTCTCCCGGCACCTCACACTCAGCCATTTCAGGAGTCTGGCTCTTTGGTCAATGTTTCATCTTCCAATTATTTGTTGGTATTGCTCCTCCCCTGCTGTTTCTTTGTGTGTGTGCTCTGTGGATTTGTATCTGTTAAACACTGATTATTCTTAGTGCAATGTGATTTGGGGAGCAAAGAAAAATGCTTGAGTTGATTTCACCTTTCACCGTGTTGACCTGGAAAGCACCGAAAAGCAAGCCATATAACAATAGCAACCGCTAGGGCAATTGCTCATTGTTTTAAACGGAAATATACTTTTGCATAGTTAATTTCATTTGATATTTAGACATCTCTGGCCAGGCACGGTGGCTCATGCCTGTAATCTCAGCAGTTTGGGAGGCTGAAGCAGGAAGATGGCTTGAGCCTGGAGTTCAACACCAGCCTAGGCAACATAGTGATACCTCATCTCTATAAAAGAATATAAAAATTAGTGGGGCATGGTGGCGTGTACCTGCAGTCCCAGGAAGCTGACGCAGAGGGATCACCTGAGCCCAGGAGGTTGAGGCCAGGAGGTCAAGGCTGCAGTGAGACATGATGGTGCCACTGCACCACAGCCTAGGTGACAGAGTGAGACCCTGACTCATAAAATAAAAACAAATCCCTGTTGAGGATTATAGAAAGATAAGAGCTAGTATGCCCTTTTTATGAACAAGGAAACAGGTACAAAAAGGTAAAGTAACTGATTCAATTTCATAGGAAGAGTTAGTGGATATTCTCAGCTTTCCAATTTCCAGCTAAGTCTCCTTCCTGGGAGGTTTTCTGGAGGTTAATGTTTTGAATAAAACAACTTTTATCTCTTTTTGACATAAAACTGCAGATAATTGTTAACAAGAAATAGGTCAATTCTTCTCCTCCATTACGGAGATAACTTTACATCAGTGCATATTTCTAAAGATAAGCATCTTTCCAGCATTTGCAATACACTACTTGCTGAATAGATCCTAAAAGCCCAAATTCTCCCTGTGGGCCTATGATCTAATGAGACATATAAGACCATAAAGGCAGAAAACGAATCAGGAGACCTTGGATAATACTCCTTGGGTAGACATATTTGGCATCTGGCTGCATGTTGGGAGACATTTTTCTTTCTTGAATCTTCAGGCCCTTCTCCCACAGCCACTTACTTATAGGAGAGACATTTAAGGGGAAGGAGGAAAGAACTTCTGAGAAGAAATGAAAAGGCAAGAGAAAAAGGGTTTGCTGTACATATGGATATAGCTCTCCGAGTCTGTGTGAAATAGAACACAAACAATTCTTGGCTTACGCACGACAAAATAACCCACCTAGAAATGAAAGCTCAATTAACACGGGACAAGAATTCCCAAGGTTTGTTCCCCTAGATTTCTTCCTTCTCTATTTGTGATCTCAAGAGTGTTCTTCTGAAGAAATCTCCTATATGAGACAGAAACATTTTCAAACAAAGGTGAAGAAATGTACAAAGCTGCTTGCTACTTGGAGAGACTCAGAATAATCACGTGACTGTCACACCTATATTTTTCCAGGACCTAATTTGATGTTCACTTTAATATAAAGATGAAAGTGAGGCTGCTGTGCCATTTTTTTAAGGGCAGATTTATGGAAGGGAGGGCAGAAGTTTGGGCTTAAACAAAGGAACATTCCAATGGGAAGTACATCACAACCAGTACTCCAAACCATGAATTTATTCATTACAAGGATTCTCTAGTGTCACCAAATTCTGCTGTCCCATAATTCTCCTCCTGCCATGCTCCATATTTCTAATCAACATGCGCTATTTTTCTTGGTACGTTCTGAGACACACTTTGTAGCATCAGCCTGCTGGTCTAGTTCTTTTTGCAGTCCATGCTGGGTCCTCATAAATTTTCTTCTAAAGCAGTTAATGAGTACACTGTGGGACAGAGTTGAGAGAACGTGGGTTCTAGTCCCAGAAAGATTTGTCTGTGCTGCCTGGCGGCTCCACGTGGCTGTATGACCTGTATTACTTCTCTTAGATTCAGTTTCTTTAAGTGCCAAAGGGGGATAAAATAGCATTTACTGCACAGCTTCCTTTAGAAGATTAAATGATACAATGAATGCAAAATGCTAAATCAGTGCCTGGCCTAGAGTATACAGTCAATAAAAGGCAGCTATTATTGTTAATATTCAACATGTAGTTTCAAAGGGCCATATTTATGAACAAAATTCTTTTCTGCTCCATTTCCTCTCAAATTAAAAATGAAACTTGAAAACATGTTCAAGCTTTTTAGTTTTAACACTTTTGTGTAAAGTTTGAAAAACAAAGCAATCAAAATAGAACATAAGGCCAGGCACAGTGGTTCACATCTATAATCACAGTATTTTGAGCAACCAAGAAGGAAGGATTGCTTGAGGTCCGGAGTTTGAGACCAGCCTAGGTATCATAGTGATACCCCATCTTTCCAAAAAAATAAAAAGAACAAACTAGGCAGGTGTGGTGGTACATCTCAGTTACTTGGGAGGCTAAGGCAGGAAGATTACTTGAACACAGGAGTTTGAGGCTGCAGTGAGGTGTGATCATATCACTGCACTCCAGCTTGGGTTACAGTGAGGCTCTACTTTCTCTCTCTAATAATAATAGTGATAAGTTAATACCAGAGATTAACTTCAATACTGATATGAGTAATTCTATAAAGTTCTTCAGAATAAACATTTACTCAACAACTAGTATGTGCTACATATGTGTAGATAAATGCAAACATGAACGAAAGAGTCTGTGGCTTCAAAACGTTCATAATCCCCAGGAGTGTACACCTTATATGTAACCACACGCAGTATTGCAGATGGATGGTATCATTGGACTAAAAAGAAGCAATGACTCATTCTAATGCGGGGCCCAGGGAAGCTTCACCAGGTGGTGGGTGTGGCTTGGATGAGTAAGGTTCGGATTTAGTGGGCCGTGGAGGGGGAAGGGAATTCCAGGTCTAGGAAGAGGCAGGAACAAAGAAAGAAGGAACAGGAGCTCATGTTCAAAGAAGGCGTCTGGCATGGCTACAATGAAGTTGTATAGATGGAGAGGAATGGAGATGAAATGCTGGGGTCACATTCTCAAGGCTTTCGGCACCATGTAAGACGTCCCTACTAAGGTTGGCAGATAATGGGAAATGCCACTGAAGGTGTGTGAGCCTGACAATGGCATGATCCAATTAGAGTTTCAGAAGCCATCGCTTTGTGGAAGGAGGATTGTCAAGTGCTGAAAGGAAACCTAGAAGTTCAATCAAGATCCTGCAACTGATCTGTTAATATCTGAAGAAGTACTGAGCATGGCCAGGAGAGAGGAAGAGGTCACAGCGCTAGGGAAAGGTTAGAGCTGAACGTCGTCTCAGAAGTAGGATCCAGAGCGCCAGGTGAGTAATTGGATAGAGTGAAACGCTGTTGGTATTCCAAAACAGCCTATTGTTTTCCTTAAAAAAAGGAGCACATCCTGGATATGAGAACACACTATCATCAAATATCAAATGAGAGGGATCAGAGTCCCTCAGAGACTAACTCTGGGTCTTTAGGACGAGTTGGAGGGAGAAACTCTGGGAAAGGTATTTGGAGTGTGGGCTGTGGGTTATGGGAGCGTTGCTCTAAGATTTGTTTCCAGAAACGGAACGGCTGGGCTAATGTACAGTGACACAGGGAGAGGACAAGGAAGACAAGCAGAGGCTGCCACAGAGACAGAAGGTGGAAAGGAATGATGGAACCACTGATGGAGAGCCAGGCAGGGCTAGGGTGATGACACGAAGCCCGGGGTTCACTGGGGAAAGGAGCAGGGCATTTTCCCTTTTGCCAGATGGGAAGGAAAGGATGAAGGAAGAAGGTATGGAAACATCTTGAAGGAGAGGGACTGGAAGGTGAGTGAGTAATTCTGATGACTCAGTGAATTCATGGGCAAAGATTTTGACTGAGAATCAGGAGGGTTAGAAATGTGGAAAAAAAAGGAAAAGACCGGAAAAACTCATTCTTGAGGATAGAAAAGAGAATCCATTAGGGGTGAAGTGACATATGTTCAAACACTAGCTAGTTGGGGCCCATCTGAGAAGATAAAGCGTGACTTTAGAGAAAATCCAATACACATGTAAAATTGGAATACAAATAAGCTCTCATTCTCAACTCCATCCCGTAAAACCTTGAAGAATAATTCAGGCTATACTGAAGCTCTCTTGAGAAGGCCATGCTGACTCCTTTGCTTCTCAGAGATGGGTATGGGAAGAGATAGTATCCTGTAAACATTACATCCCAAAGCCTGAACCTTTCACACAGTGGAAACTCTGTTATTTATTTGTTTATTTCTGAGTTGGGGTCTCACTCTATTGTCCAGACTGGAGTGTAGTGGCATGATTACTCCTCACTGCAACCTCACCTTCTGGGCTCAGGTGATCTTTCCACCTCAGCCTCCTGAGTAGCTGGGACTACAGGTATGTGTCACCACATCCTCGTAATTTTTTGATTTTTTTTGGTGGAGAAGTAGTCTCTCTATGTTGTCCAGGCTGGTCTCGAACTCCTGGGCTCAAGCAGCTGTCCCACTTGGCCCTCCCAAAGTGCTGGGATTACAGGTGTGAGCCACTGCTCCCAGCCGGAAGCTCAGTTCTGAAGACAGTGCTAGCAGATGAAACATCCTAGGTGATGTGAGATGATAGTCCTTGTTTTGCACATCTGTAGGAAACCTGTGCTATGAGTATCTTTTTGACCGCTCAGCAGATTTTCTTTTTTTAAAGGTGTGAGGTACAATTCAGGGTTAGGTATACAAATGTCAGCATATTTTCCCAGTTTCTGAGGTAAGGGAAGGTAAGAGTAGATTATTTTTCACTATTTCACAATTTTAGCACTTAGGACAGGACTTGATGGTGAGAGTACACGCTCAATAAATGTTTGTTGGGTTAATGAACAAATACATGTCTTTAGGTCAGTTAGCTTTACACATGGGAAAGCTCTTCTCTGGCCCCTGGCTGCCCCTCTGGCTCTAGCCAACCATTTTAGAAATGTGACTAATTACTTATAAGGGAAATTGAGTAAAATTGTCCTATTAAAACCTACAATTTACTAACAGCGACGTGAAAAAAAATTTCCAAACCATGGATGGTGGGTCTGCAGCAAATTCTTTGTATAAGAAGACAGCATATTATTAGAACAGAAACTTGAAATTTAAAAGCCTAGATTTTCTTATCCATAGATGACACTATTTACTTTTTAACATTAAGGATACGCTGAGATTTTGAGAAATGAAATGACCTAAGAAAATTAGTGATGAATTGAGATACAAACCCTGAGAAGCTTGTTTGCCAGTTGGTATCCAGGTCTCTTTCCTTGGTAAGTGGAACAGAAATGAGTCACTTATCCACAGGCTTGATTCAAATAGAAGGATAAATTGTGGTACAGATAATAGCTAATGTAATGCCAGACCTCTCTCAGGAACTATAGAGATTTCAGATCAATATGTAGTCAAAGAGTACATGGTGATGACTTTCTGAAAACTTGATCAATAAGTATACATCACCAAGATCAGAATTTATTTAAAATTATGAACAGCCTGGAAGACTGCCAATGCCTGAGTAATAACTCCAGGCAGTCCAGATTTATGCCAGCTTCCTCCGTTTATATAAATTGCTGGATCTCTCATGCCTGACCCCTCTGATGTATCAGCTTTGTTATGTCAGTTTAGATATAGGTAAATTTCCTATGGGCATTTATTAGCTTTATTAAAAAAGAGGCAATTGTCCAAAGGCCTCTGGGCATATGCACCCAAAACATAAAATAAAAGAATGAAATTAAATACTCAGGCTGCCAAACACTTCATAAAAAAGCCAGGCCAGTTCAGTCTACTGAGGCATGCCAGATTGGCAGGCCAGATCTTGTGTGTGTGTGTGTGTGTGTGTGTGTGTGTGTGTGTGTGTGTGTGTATGTGTGTGTTTCCCTGAAGGTTCACAAAACCACTCTACTGTCTAGTGGGATAAAGAAACGAATTGCAAAGGCAAAGACCCTCAGCAATCTTGTTTTTGGGATTCATATCTAGAATCCTTTATTGAAAGTAGTATGGCTGATCTTAATACATTTAAATGAACCAGTGGATGGGAGAAACCCTCAAAGGAAATCTCTTTCTTTATTAAAATGTATCCAACCAACATTCCCTGACTTCATGTGTTCTCTTGCTTTGATTGATGACTGGACTTCTTTGTCCTGTTACTTCCATGAAACCCAACACTACTCTCTGTCTGCCTTCTGCCTAAAACTATTACTCAGTTGCTGTTTGCTCCAAATCAGTGATTTTTCTGACCAGAGCAATTCTCCTCCCTCAGGGAACAACTGGAAATGTCTAGAGACATCATTACTGTCACAGCATGGGGAGGAGGGTGTCTTTGGCGTCCAGTGGGTAGAGCCAACCGGAAATATCTGTAATGCGCAGGGCAGCCTCGCAATAGCAAAGTATCCAGCCCCAGTGGCAAAGGTGGTGGGATGGCCAAGCCCCGCTCCAGATCTCTGGGCACTGTGGCACTTCCTAAACTTCTTCTACTACAGTCACTATTTTTGCCATGCTATATACCACCCACATTATTTTTCACTTCACAGATTTTTTTTTCTTCAAATTGAACTTACATCCAAAAATATTTACTATCTTTAAGGGGAAACTTTATGTTGCTATCATGGACAGCAAAACAATGGAAACTTTTATAGATGCAAAGTCAGACTGGGCTTGGTGGCTCATGTCTATAATTCCAGCACTTTGGGAGGCCGAGGCAGCAGGATTACTGAACCCAGGAGTTTGAGACCAGACTGGGTAACATAATGAGACCTTGCCTAAATAAATAAATAAAACAAATGCAAAGTCATTGTTTTTAGGTTTTTTTTGAGTTGGAGTCTTTGTCGCCCAGGGTGGAGTGCAGTGTCACTCTCACCGCTACCCCAGCATTGACCTGCTGGGTTCTGGCAATCCTTCTGCCTCAGCCTTCCAAGTAACTGGAACTATAGGTGCATGCTACCATGCCCAGCTAATTTTTGATTTATTGTAGAGACGAGTTCTTGCCAAGTTTCTCAGGCTGGTCTCGAACCCTCAGGCTCAAGCAATCACCTTGGCCTGCCAAAGTGCTGGGATTACAGGCTGAGCCACCGAGCCCGGCCAGTGCAAAGTCATTGTAAAAGTACATAGGGTGAAGATAAAACAATATTATTAAATTACATTTTGTACTTGATGGCTGCTATCTTTCTGATACGATGCGAAATTGGCAAGTTTTGGAGTCCCAGTAAAGAGAAACGCCAAGCCAGGGTCGGTGGCTTAGCCTGTAATCCTGCACTTTGGGAGGCTGAGGTGAGTGGATTGCCTGAGCCTGCAGGTTTGGGACCTGCCTGGGCAACTTGGTGAGACCTCATCTCTACAATAAATCAAAAAATTAGCCGGGTGTGGTAGCGCGCACTTTTAATTCCAGCTACTTGGAAGGCTGAGGCAGAAGGATTGCTGGAGCCCAGCAGGTCAAGGCTGCAGTGGCCGGGAGTGGCCACTGCACTCCAGTCTGGGCGACAGAGTGAGACTCCAACTCAAAAAAAAAAAAAAAAAAAAAGAGAAACGCCAAACTGAGATTATGGTTTGTTAAATAAGGTCGATTGATGAATTGAAAGGAGAATAACTTTCTTACATGGTGATTCATCAGTATTTAAGTTCATGTCTTACATCTGTTTGATACTGAAGATCATTTCCTGTACCAATGACGGTTGTCATGAATACATGCCCCACATTTTAGGGAACACTGAATTATCATGTGCCTTACACATATACTCTTCTGCCTGGATTCACGTTCTTCTGCTAGGTTGCCACAGATTTGGATGACTGCTTCAGAGTTATCTTTAGAATGCATATTTTATAAGGATGCATCCAGATAACAGCTACGTGTAACCAAGGCTACTTTCTCTGCATCCAGGAACGTCAGAGAACTCTTAGATTGTAAAATAAAAACCTAGAGTCTATCATTGCCAGCCAATGGCAAATGTCCTCTTGGAGATTTTATTACCCACTTTCACTCCATTAACAAGGACATCTAAAATGTACTTGTAATCTTTTTTGTAGGATTAAGGGGACTCTACTTCAGTATGCTCATTAGGGTAATTATTCTGGGTCATAGTATTTTAAAGAGAAATATGAAATTCTTTGGTATTAACTGATTGCATCTTCTGTTGTTGCAACACATAATGATGAGTCAGTATCACTATTCACAATATCTGCTTTTGGTTATATGTTATTATATTGCAAACCAATTTACAGGTAACATCATCTTTGTAAAATGCAGTGTGCATCGAAGGGTCTGATATTTTTACTGTCTATTTGCTCACCGGAGAACCTGTGGCGAAATAAGTTATGCCACCTTCCGGCTGCCTTGGCAAAAGGTTGGGAAATTGCAACAGGCACTTAACTTGAGGTTTCTAAGTTCCCACTTGCTGCTTGGTACCTGAAGTTGGAGACTCTTAGTCCAGGAGACTGACATTGTGAGAATCTTCCCCCCTCGGGGAACATCTGTTGGTGTTTCACGTTGACAGGGGACGATGCTGCATTATGAAAACAGTCTGGGCTTGGCTGAAATTTTTTTCTCTCTGGAATTGGTTTCTAGACCTGTAATTATCTTCAAGCACCACCATAAAAGCCCTCCAATCTTTACCTCATGTTGCTCTTCCTTTGGGGCACTGGTTCTGGACCCATCCAACTTTTCTACCAAACCATAATTAGTAGAATTAGATTTAATAATGCCCGCTCATGCTGACGGGAGCAGAGGCGGCATCAAGCAAGGAAAGCCGCAGATAATGAGGGCTGCAGAGGTTTTGAATTGTATTATTACACCCAGCAAGCAATATGTTGCCACTGTCAGCCAGCATCAGCCTCAACGGTCCAGCAGCCTCTGCCTCGGTGACAGTTAGAAATGAGGGAGAGACACATACTACCTGGGTTTTTTCGCTCCCTTTAACTAAAAAAGTCATATACTTAAAAGAACACGCACAGTGCTGCTCTCTTCTGCAGCTGCAAGGTTTTTCTAGGTGTGGAACAAGGTATTTCCAAATTTTCTTCCATGCAAGACCAGGTGTTGTATTATTGATTCATTTTACCAGTGGGATTCAGACCCGATACAAGATCCGAGATTTTAGAGTTAGATGTACTAACCAAGATCTCACTCTCTCACTTGAGATTTTATTATTTCACTCTTAATATTAACCATCATAAGTGTTACTCTGAATGCTTATTGGAATCGATTTTTCTTCATGAAATAAATAGTATCGAGTAATTTCCCCAACAGTAAAAATTATACATCCAAGGATACAAAGACTCTACTTCTTTATTCTTATAGCAGGAAAAAAAAAAAGGAACAAAGCCCCAAAAGCCAAAAACCAAACTTATATTCCAGCTACTTGTTTTGTTTTTGTTCTAAAAGGATCCTAAATAAAATGGTTTTGCTTTTAGATTTAGAGGTTGCCCCACCTGACATAAGCTCAGATAAAAGAAAAGCATTTATGGGTAATCTCTGGCAGATAGTGAAACCGGTTCTTATATAGAGTCATAAATTTTACTGTTGGAAAGGACCTTAAGGAACATTTAGTTGAGTCCGTCGTGGGTAGTAAATGGAGATAACCGCATGATACCTTTAAGATTGAAGTTAAAGTTACTTTCTGAGAAGGAAGTTAGGGGGGTAAAAAAACAACACAAAAACAAAAAAATAACCAGGACATGTAATGAATGTGATCAGTCATTTCTGGAAGCCGTCGAGCTAAAAGAGATAATCTGTAAATGGGCAGCCAAAGACTGGTCCTAAATTCCAATTTTGAAGATGTGGGGTTATATTACATATTGGAATGTTGGACTAACACATTATCTTGTGCCTGGGTTACAGATGGAGTAACCCACGGGATGTGGGCAGCTTGCAGTGGACCTAAGAGGAGTTGAGTGTGTCCATTACAGTTACTGGCCTGTATCATAAGATACAATCTCTGCCCTGGGAAGGGGTCTAGAGGCAGGGCAGGTCCCAGGGACAGGAACTCAGACTCCAGATTTCTCTCCATGTCTTCTCAGATGGTTTCATCCTGGGGCTGGAGGCAAGAAGGCTGAAGCTGCCTCACATAAATATCTCCTGGGAATATTTCTTGTTTTCAGTGAACACCAAGAAAGGCTAACCATGGTCCTTATTGGGGAGGTGATGATCAATAAATTGATCAATGCAATGGAAGTAAAAACTTGGAGCCAGAGACTGCTAAGAAATGTATACCCACTGAGAATTTGCAGCTATCATGGGAAAGGCATTGGAATTTCCTCTGAAGAAGTTATGAAGGCTTGAACCTGGTTTCTCCTATTTTATCCTTGTCTATTTGACTGGGTGGTTCTAAATGACATCTGAGATTCGAAGGAAAATCTGTACATTAGCCTACTAAGGAAGAAAACTCTTTTTGCTATACTGTGAACAACAGTATAACTTGTATTCTTTTGTGTCAAGATTAGATGTACAGAATACTTTGTAACAGTGAAGATACAGGGAGCTTATAAAAATGAAGTACAGTTTAGGGCCAAGGAGGAACTCTAAGTTTAGATGAAGGATAATGACCTAGAACAAGGTGTTTGGAACTTGGTTTTCTCTGGATTCCCAGGTCAAGGGCCTGCCTGAGTGGGGTGAGAAATTCTGCAGTGCTTGTGTTAAGAGCCGATTTTCAGCATGTGCTTAATTGTTATGGAAGTCGAATTTTGTAGCAGCTGGGATGGGTGAAAGAAGGTACTTGATACATGCTTGATAATATACCAGTTTAGACTTTTCAGAAAGTGTGCATGCAGAATGCTGGAATCTTGGAAATATAGATTGACAGAACCGAATGAATCCTTTCTTTCAAAGGGCAGGACTGAAGACGAAGGAGGGTTTCATTAGCCAATGACCAAAATAAAAGAATGCTGAGACACTGCAAATGTAGCATTAGAACTGGAGTTCAGAAGGACATAAAGTAATTCTAAATTTATAGGACAGGCTAAAATTAGAAAGCTCCTGTAACCAGATCCAATGTGTTCAGTTAATCCAGACACACAGTTTAACAGACTGTTCTGTTGCCTAGGGCAAGGACAATGTGGCCAGGTCAGTGAAACGCCTAGGGCAAATGGTGTCATGTTGATCTAATGACCAAAGGAATGCACACCTATATGGTCCTGACTTTTCTTCTGCCTTTTTGATCAAGGTAATTGGTTTTGATACTAGGGAGGGTAGGAACATGCTGGAAGAAGGAACTGATGAGACAGAGGACTTCTGTTTGTGTTAAAAGAGTTTAAGGTTTTTGGCTTAGATGAGCCACATTCCATAATACTGAGATTCCTCCAAGTAGAGATTGGAAAACACTTGGTAATCTAGGAAGACCGGTGCCAAAAGGTGGCAAAGATGCTAGTTTTTAGAAAGCGGAAACATGTTGGTCCTGAAAGTATCAACTTGTAAACCCGATGTTCATTGATAAATAGTTTTAGAGATAAAACAGAATAAGAAGCATGTGAAAGGGTGCAGGAATTCACCAAAAATAAGTCACATGAAACTAACTTTGAATACCATTTGATAGCATTAATAGACTTAAATGAGCTAAATGACACAGGCAAATCATACTATGGAGTTTTTTAAGGTTATTTAATGAAGTAAAATTCAAAGAATTTTACTGCAAGAATTAGAGGATTAGTGAATCTCGAGACAATTATTTAGTGGCATGGTTCGAGTTTCTGATCCAAGTTCTTGTTTTGTCTATGTGTTGAAAGAATCTCCCCCAAAATTTCATGAAGCCAAGTGCAGCCTCTTACAACAACACTAGGTGGTTCACTGATGCCGATGGGTTCCTAGAACACTTACCTGGGATGAGGGACAGCCTGTACTACAAGGGGCCCACACTCCAAAAAATAATTTCATTCAAAAATCTTTCCTAATATATACACACATCTTACCTAGTGTGCAAATGTCTTAAACTGAGATTAGCGATAACATACTGAGTGACAGATTTAGAATCTAGAAAGGTTTGTAAAGGTAGAGTCATGGGTCTAAAATTAAAAGGTTTATGAATTTGATGAACTTAAAAAGAAAAAAGGCAAATGATCAGAAGAATTTTAAAAATGGCTAGACATCATTTTATTGTGAAAAATAAAGAATAATCAAGCACACCAAAAAATTCTCTAAACCAAATCAAAGAAAAGCCGGCATGAAGTTAAATCTATGTCAGCTTTCTGCCATGGCTTCTGAATACTGACACATAAAAGATCAGCTGATACTGCTGGTTGAACTGCTTTTAAAATGTTTATGTTTAGCTCTTAGCACCACATTCCCTGTGGAGAAATTCCAGCTACAAGCAAGGGAAAGCAAGAGTCTGAAAGCCACATCCGTGAAAAGGGGTGAACTTGTCCATTCATTATCTCAGCAAGCATTCCTCGAGTATCAGATACGTGCCTGTCACCGTGCTAGGCATAAATTAGTAATGCGTTGTGTTCGTTAGCTAAGAAAAGAGCCTGTTCAGGGAGGCTGACCGGCAGGCCAATGAGAAAGTATACAGGCCCGAGGGGAGAGGACAGCCCCAGGAAGAGTTTAGCCTTTGGACACACTCTTGACAGACGGCAGTAATGAGCCAAGCAGAGCTGGGGGAGAGGAATGGTATCCATATAGAACGAAAAGCATGCTGGGAGATACGGCAGAATAAAAGTCCTTGGGAGTAGGAAGTAGCTGGGTACTGCTGGACTGTGGGGTGTGTGGCCAAGGCAGGAGCTAAGGTAAGAGGCAGAGTGAGGTCACTACTGGCCAAACTAAGGGGTGTGACTTTACCCTGAGGGCATGGAGAGCCAATGAAGGGATTTTAGCAGGTGACATGGTTAATTGTGCAGTTTAGACTGATCACTGTGGCTCGGTTGGATGACAGATAGGGAATAATGAAAATCGAGGAGACCAGGCAATGACTGGGGCAGTTATCCAGACAAAAAGTTTCGAGGGCCTGCTCTCAGATGGGGACAGTCAAGACGAAAAGGCAGGTACAGATGTTATTAAGGGATTGGTGCCAATAGAACTTTGGGGTAGAGTGAAAAAAAAAGAATTTAGTCTGATTTCCAGAATCTTAAGCAGTGTGACTGACTTATTGGTTATCAATTTAACGAGACAGGAAATCTAGGAGGTGGAGGTGCAGGTTTGAGAAACATGTTCACTTTGAGGTTTCTTGAGAAGCTCTCCAGGGATGGTTAAGTGGAAGTTGGACACACAGGTCTGGGGTCCCAGGAGAGGCCTGTGGGGTAGCCCCATGTGTGGAACCTCTGTTGTGCAAATCAGCCTGGGATGATATGTGAACACCAGGAAAGAAGGGGCTTCGGATGGAGATATTAGGGATACCAGCACTGACATGCTGTAATAGACTAGCAAAAGGAGTCTCTGCAGAGGTGGTTACAGAGAAGGCAAAGAGAAGGGAAGCAGCATTTCTAGAAAGCATGTTTTAGAAATGCAAGTAGTACAAGGATAGAGATGTGCCATCTCATTTGGCAACGTGGAAGTCATTAGGGGCTGTATTGAAAACAGATTGGCTGGGCATGGTGGCTCACGCCCACTTTGGGAGGCCAAGGTGGGAGTATTACTTGAGGAGTTTGACATTAGCTTGGGCAACATAGTGAGACCTCATCTCCACAAAAAAAAAAAAAAAAAAAGTTAGCCGGGCATGATATGGCACGCATCACGTAGCTGTAGTCCCAGCTAGTTACTCAGGAGGCTGGGGTAGGAGGATTGCCTGAATCTAGGAAAATCAAGGCTGTGGTAAGCCAGGATCATGCCACCGCACTCCAGCTTGAGTGACAGTGAGATCCAGACTTAAAAAAAAAAAGGCCAGGCACAGTGGCTCAAGTCTGTAATCCCAGCACATTGGGAGGCCGAGGAGAAAGGAGTGCCTGAGTCCAGGGGTTCGAGATCAGCCTGGGCAACTTGGTGAAACCTCTTCTCTACAATAAATCAAAAAATTAGCTGGACTTGGTGGCGCCTGTCTGTAGTTCTAGCTACTTGGAAGGCTGAGGCGGAAGAATCGCCTGAACTCAGCAGATTGAGGCTGCGGTGGCAGTGAGCATGCCACTGCAATTCGACCCGGGAAACAGAGTAAGACTCCAACTCAAAAAAAAAAAAAAAAGATAACAGATTGACTTGCGTGGCAGGGACATGAGTCTCCTAAGAGAGCTGAGAGTGCATGACAGCTGAAGAAATGGTGGCACTGGAAGCAGACTTCCCTGAGCAGGGATGACAGGGTTAGCTGAGGCTGCATTGGCCGGGAGTGTGCCACTGCACTCCAGTCTGGGTGACAGAGTGAGACACCAACTCAAACCAAAAAAAAAAACAAAACCCCAAAACCCCAAAAACCATTCCCATCAGCAGGGAATCCCACCCCATAAGACTGGGCTGACCAATTCTTTCATTTCGAACCTCTTGACTGTGTTTTGGAATATGCACTGGAGGGATTAATTTGGATCAATTTCAGGAATAGTAGCACAGCTCAGTAGTCAACATACAGGTTTTGATATAGTACAGAGCTGCTGTCTACTGCAAACGATTTAACTGGAAGCCTCAGTTTTTTTGTCTTTAAGTGGGTTGATAACGATACCTATCTCTAGCTGCAAAGACTAATTTAGATGATATATTTACTTTGCTTGCCACAGATACAACATATAGTAAACACTTAATAAGTGACAGAGGGATCTGACATTATCCCAGGTGCAGAAGGATCTGGCATGTCTGGGGAAGCTTCAGTTTCGTCGCCTCCACGCACGACGCCTCCCATTTCATCTGCCCTTGTCTTCTCATCGGTGTTCTCACGATCCCATGCAGGCCCCTGTAACTTCTTGCTCTTGGAGAGATGGAATCGCATTCCCCTTCAGTCACTTTTTGCTGTCTGAGGAGGTCTCTTCTGCAAAGAGATCCCATGTCAGCCCTCCTTTGCTAAAAACTTCCAGCGACTTTCCATCATCCATCTAATCTCCATAAACAGTCATCTGAGGCCTTCAGGGCTCCTCTGTCTGTGGCTTACTGAAACAAACTTGGGCTATTACACAGGCTCTTGTTTAAACATGACTATGGCATGAGTGTTTGACCTTGGTCCTTATTTAAATTACTAGAGCCTCTGCTTCTCATTTATAAAGTGAGGATTATGATATTTGCCTTGCAGGCTGATGTAGGGCTTAGAGATTATAGAGGTAAAGTTGTTAGTGCACACTCAAAAAAAATGATAACTATTATCCTGCTAAACTGTTTTTTCTCTCACTGTTCTTTCTCACCGTGGTGTCTCTTTCTTATCCAAACCATAGAACATTTCCTTTTTTTTTTTTGGCGTTGGAGTCTCACTCTGTCACCCAGACTGGAGTGCAGTGGGACACTCATGACCACCCCAGCGTCGACCTGCTGGACTCGACGATCCTTCTGCCTCAGCCTTCCAAGTAGCCAGAACAACAGGCGTGCACCACCATACCTGGCTAATTTTTGATTTATTGTAGAGACGAGGTCTTGCCAAGTTGCCCGGACTGGTCTCGAACCCGCAGGCTCAGGCAATCCACTCGCCTCGGCCTCCCAAAGTGCTGGGATTACAGGTAGAGTCACTGAGTCTGGTCAGAACATTTCCTTTATACCTTCATTCCACACCCTTTCCATTCCTGTTTCTTTCTTTCTTTCTTTTTTTTTTTTTTTTTGTGGCCTCAAACATCATATTTTAGGTAGGCAAAAAGATCTCACAGATCATGCAAAGAGGAACATAAGACAAAACACCAGCTTGTACGGGCATTCCCATTTGCTATACACATTATGATTTAGCATCAAGTATTAAAATATAAATCACAACCAGACTGCAACATAAACACCAAGTAAAACTCTATGTTCCCATGCCTTTGCTAGTTTTTTGTTTTATTTTGTTTCATTTTGAGTAGGAGTCTCGCTCTGTCGCCCAGGCTGGAGTGCAGTGGCATGCTCATGGCCTGCTGGGCTCAGGCGATCCTTCCACCTCAGTCTTCCAAGTAGCTGGAATTACAGGCGAACACCACCACACCCAGCTAATTTTTTGATTTATTGTAGAGATGAGGTCTCATCAAGTTGCCCAGGCTGGTCTCGAACTCGTGGGCTCAGGCAATTCTCTTACCTCAGCCTCCCAAGGTGCTGGGATTATAGGCTTGAGCCACTGTGCTTGACCAGTCTGCTAGTTTTTACTTAACAGTTGTGACTATAAAAGAACATGACATTTTTTGACAAACACAACAGAACTCAGATAAAAATGCATACTGTCCCTTCAAGGCATCACCTTCTGTCCATTCAGAGGCATTCTATGTCAGCAATTCCTCCACTCAACATATTATTTTGAAAATTACCACTATGCTCAGGAATATTTTGTGTGTGTGTGTGTGTGTGTGTGTGTGTGTGAGAGAGAGAGAGAGAGAGAGAGAGAGAGAGAGAGAGAGAGAGAGAGAGCGTGTGTGTGTGTGCACTTAATAGAGCACATTTTTTGTCTTTTGGAGAAAATGTGCTACAGTGAGCTGGATGAGCAGGGTCCTTCTAACTTTCTCATATCATAGCAGTATCACCTCGGGCACCTCTTTCACCTTGTTGCAACTGGTTCCTCTGAAAACTAGAGATAGGAACACAATCCTCCTGTTGTATGGTGTTTGGGGTTTAAATGAAATGAAGCTAAGACAGTGCTAAAAGGGGGAGGGGGCGGGGGGACATTCTTCCCCCATTCCTTCTTTTAATTTTTAATGTAGACCCAGTGAAATCTATTTCTTATGTCTTTCTTTTGAGGACAACCTTTGCCACCATTTTTTAAATAGCCAAAGGAACCCCTTGCAGAAGGGGTTAAAAACAATGAATTTGCAAACCGCATAATTTCCTATCAACGAAGACATGCATGAGTGGAAAAGATGAGGGTGAATTTCCAGGGTGGTTCAGACACTGACTGGTTCTGGAGAATACTATAGAAGAGGCTCAGGAGAGAGGTGTTTGAGAAGGGGCAGCCTCGGGGGAATGGCTGCCATGCCTCTTAAGGTGATCCCTGGAAGGGGACAGCAAGTATCTGCCCATGTAAGGTCTCTTGTGATCATGCAGCTCCACTCCAGGAAGGCTCAAGTCTTCTGTTTGATTCTCTGGTGAAACTCTACCCACGAGTCCCATCAGTTGCTGATTAACTTGAATCTGAGAGCTTGAAATACAAGGAGAGTCTGAGGCTCCCACAGATCCTGAGGGGCAGGAGCACTCTCACCCCAGGTCTGATTCTCTCACAAACATTCTGTTTTCTCCTCCAAGTTCACTCCCTCTACTGACCACAGCCATCTGCTGTGCTTCCCATGGTGCCAAAGAACTTTCCAAACTACTTAGCCCCTAAGACTGTGGTTTTGGCTCCAGAAAGCCCTAGTGCCTGGCAACACATAGGCCTTCGTCCTTCATTTTCTCACAGGACATCATAAGCATCGCTCTGGAGCCTCCCTTAGGAGCGAATGTGCAGAATTTTCTTGAATGTCTTCTTACAGTTCTCATTGCACAGGGGGTAGATGAGGCGGTTCAGTGTAGAATTGATGTAGCCCAGCCAAATGGTGAACATGTGCACATGCTCGTTGCCACAGCTCTTGCAGAAGGCGATGACCATGAAGAAGATGAAATAAGGGATCCAGCAAAGGATGAAGGCTGCCATGATACAACCCAGTTGTCTGGCAGCCTTCCGTTCACGGTTCATGTGCAACCCAGACACATACTGTCTTGAATGTGAGCGGAGCCTCTTCCAAGTGAACTTGATGTAGTCCAGGCCTGTGTTAGATCCACTTCTCAATTTGCCTTTGCCCGGTGCTGGCTCTGTGGGGGTGTCTGAATCTGTCCGGGAGAATGACTGGCTATCACCTAGTGTCTGATCCTCTGACATCTCACTGACCCCGTGCATGTTCAGATCCGACTCATCCATCTTGAGCTGGCTCTGGGCCTGATTGACAGCAATGTAGTCCTCGCTACTCCCCTCTGCCACAGTCTGCAACTGCACGATGTTTAGGGGGAAGCAGTGGAGTTCGCTTATTTCTTCATCCTCTTGGCTAAAAACAACCGGGGAATTCATCTCCTCCGGGTCTTGAGATGGTGGCTTCAAGACAGATCCACCACCAGCACCTTTTGGTGTCATTTTCAGAACCTCCCAGGGAGACTCCTTCCTGGTTTCTTGGTATTCACCTTGGGATTCTCTGGCTTCAGCCTAATTTCTGAGAAGGAAAGGAGGGACCCATTGATGAGCTCCCGGTGCTGACAATGTGCCGTACAGCCTTGTAGATCTTGGCATAGCACCAGAGCATGAGCAAGGCGGGCAGGTAGAAGTTGATGATGGTGGTCATGACCTTGAACCAGGTGACATCATAGAAGTCTGTCTCCCACTTGTCCTCCCGGTGCCCCGAGGTCTGAGGCATGAAGCGATGCCAGCCTAAAATGGGAATAACCCATAAAAAGGAGAGAAACCAGGCCCCCAAGATGGTGGCTGATGCTCGGGTCTTGGTTCGATACTTCAGGTACCTGAGGGGCTGCTGGACAGAGCGGTAGCGATCGATGCACGAGATAAAAACACTGAAAATGGATGCTGTGCTGGCCACATAGTCCATCGAAAGCCAAAAGAGGCAGAGAGGCCGGCCAAGGGACCACTCGGACAGGAGCAGGTAGAGGTTGTTCGTGGGCATGACTACAGCGCCAACAATCGGGTCTGCCACCGAGAGGCTGACGATGTACAGGTTCCCCACAGTGTGTAGTTTCTGCTCACTTCGTACGGCATACAGCACCAGCAGGTTGTGACCCACTGTGACCAAGGAGATGGTGCTCAGGACCCCTACCAGGGGCATCAGCTGCGGGCTGGCCATGGTGGTCTTGTTCCCCTCACACATGTTGTCTTCTAAGAGGCAGGAAGAATTGGGGAGGGTCATTGGCACGAGCAGCCTCCAGTTATGGCTCACTCCCCGCGCCGGCTCCGCGAAAGTCTGGTGGCTCGGCGGCCACTGTGGCCAGGCTCGGCGCGCCCATTCCTGTTTCTTAAGCACCCCAAATTTCATGAATTGGACATCACGATCCTTGAAGATTTCTACCCAGACTGTTAGCAAATATAAACATGACATAATCAGAAAAACCATATTCTTAGCTTTAATGTAACCAACTGTAGGAATAGAATTTTTTTTTTCATCTGCCTGTACTATAATGTGTTTTTTCCTCATATCAGATTCCATAATACATAAGAAAATGGAGAAGCATGAAATACTGAATTTAGGAAAAGCAAACAGACAAGTTCCAACTTGTGGTCATTGCCAAGAGGACAATGGAGGATTAATTTTTTATGTCTCTTTGGCTTGACTTTTCAGCCTAGTAGGTGTTCTTTCGACTTAGTAAATATTAATATTTACTGATTTCATTGCACATTCGATCTCTCTCAGAATCATGTCCAGAATATACCTTAAGCGAATACATTATTGGCAAGAATGATGGATTTTTATAGAATACTTGAGCTGTAACAAATATATCTTGAGAAGTAAACAATCTTAATTTTAAAAGTTTCAGATGATTTGATTTGCTTACTAAAGAAGGGATGAGCTTAATTTGGAATTGAACGTCTAAACTCTCTCGTAATTCTTGAGGAGCTGAACCATGCTGACTGAAGAAAGTGAAGGAATGTTAGGTTTAAGCTGTTTCTTTCTAAGAGGATCTTGCAGGACCCATGTGTTGACAGTTAGGTAGATAGCATCTTCACGTATTTGTGGAAAGGTGACAATAATTTAAGCCTTTCAGAAACCCAGTGAGAAATTAGAATCAAATACAGTGAAAAGGCATTTAAGAAACTTTGAGAGCAGATAATTAGTTTCGTTTGACAATTAGACGGACAATAGTTTTCACCACTTACTCACCTGTGTTCATTCACAGGCAATGCTTGAACCGAGATGTTTTGATAATTCTTGACTTACTTTTAGGTCCAGTACTGGGTCAAGACCTCTCACATGGCAAATTATATGGCATTGAAGACCAAAATGAAGACATGAGAGTTTGTTCTGGTTTGTTTTTGTTTTTTTTTGAGTCGGAGTCTCACTGTCATCCAGGCTGGAGTGCAGTGGCATGCTCCTGGCCACTGCAGCCTCGACCTGCTGGGGTCAGGCGATCCTTCCACTTTAGTCTTGCAGGTAGCTGGAACTACAGGCATGCTCCACCAGGCCCAGCTACTATATATATATGTATATATATGTATATATATATGGCCTCCCAAAGTACTGAGATTATAGGCGTGAGCCACCATGCCCGGCCAGAGAGTTAGTTCTGTTTTTACAGAAAGCTAACATTTTGTTTGTAGAAGAATACAGGTGTTCTCAGACTCATCGATCTATTGGTCTCCGGTTATCTTTAAATTTCTTTATATTTTCAACTTGAGAATAAGAATAATTCAGCAATCTCTTATAGAGTGGAATTTCAAATAATCAAAAACGTCTATTCAACACAAACCTTTCTTCCTAATTCACACACACCTTAGTCCTGTGATGCCAAGGTGTTCACTAATTATTCGTAGAACCTGCAAGTTGCCTTTGTTATATAGGGTAAGGGTTACTAGTCTTGACAAACGTGAGTTAGCTGTACTGAATAATGCTGATAATGCATTTGGGGAGTCTTCAAAGGAGATTTTTAAAGGTTTATCTTAAACGTGTGTTCCCCTAAGTGCGCCCTTGGTATTAGTGTTTTTTTCTCTTAGGCTGCTGGTCTGGACATTCACAACGGAGAGATACTTGTGCAATATTCTTCTCAGTTTAGGAGTCTGATGGGTAAAATTGCTGGCTCAATCCAAATCAGTTCTAGAAAGGAACTAAAGCTCTTTAGCCTATGCTGGGTGCCAGACAGATTATGCTTTTGATGTTCTTGGGGTTAATTTGGGAGCTTTTCAAGACAGATGCAGCTCACTGGTTTAATCTTCTATCCAAATTTATTCACCTCCAAATCCTCCACTGAAATTTAACATCCCCCTTTGTCTAGTTGCAGTAGCCAGAACTAATGGTAATATAAATTCATTTAATGGACAAATCATTCTCCCCTTGCCATTTCTTATTGCTAGTATCTGAAGTTAAGATGCTAGACTTCATTTCCTTGTCAATCTCAACCTCTCTTCAAACAAATTCACATATATAAGGGGTCTCATACCTCCTCTGCAACTTTGCTCTAGCCTAGACCACATCCATTTTCTTCTACTGTTTCATTTCCTCTCCTTGCCCTCACTCCCCAGTTACCCAATTTTAAAAGAAATAATTAATCTCAGATCACAAAATAGGAAGAAAATAAATGACAACTATATGAAGCAGAGGTCCTGCTTTTGAATAACTATGCATTTAGCTTTTTAAAAGGCACTTCATCCATGCACTTCCCTCAAAAGACAACTTGACAAGAATTTTTGACTAAACAGAGCAATATTTAACCATCGAGCATAATGAAACAATCTAATTTGGCTAGCTGTTATTTCCTCATGAGAGTGGGAGAGGAAATAGAATGAACTTAAAACATTATTTTCTCTTAAATTTACCTTTGTAGGCATCTGTCTTCATCCATGCGACCGTTTATTTGGAGGAAAGCTTGGAGTCACTGAAGCAAACATTGCTTTATATACACTATGATACGAGATCAATAATGCGACTGGTGCACCAAGCAAAAAAGAGCTCGAGATTATGTTACTGTTTTCTTTTACTGTTCAGTCAACAGAAAAAAAGAGCCAAAAGAAAAGAAAGAAAATACAAAGAGAGACATTTTCATCTCCTGATTTTAGCTTGCATTCTCCTCTCACCCCCCAGGGAATGAGTGTGCAAGACGGTGTAATTACCATCTTAAAAGGTAGTTATAGAACTTAAATAAAAAAAAGCATTCAGTATGTCATGCTTTCACAAGCGATGATGGCTTTTTGAATGAAGTGTCAGCGAGCCTGTTGGTATTTAACTAGTATTAGCATTGTGTGTATTTTTCCCTTCTTTAAACAAATACTCATGCTATTATTTTTCAAGTGGGTTTCTTATAGCAGTCATCTCATTGGGTTTTGCTTTTTAAAAAATGCAGTCTGACATTTCTGTCTTTTAATTCGGGTGTTTAAACCATTTACATTTAATGTGATGACTGTTGTTGTTGACTTGAAACCTATCTTGCTATTTATTTTTTCTTTGTCCCGTTTGCTTTTTGTTCTTTATTGCCTTCTTTTGAATTGAGTGTACTTATTTATTTGAGTTGGGGGGTCTCAATCGGTCATGCAGGCTGGAGTGCAGTGGCATGGTCATGGCTCATCACAGCCTCAAACTCCTGGGCTCAAGTGATCCTCTCATCTCAGCCTCCTGAGTAGACAGATGGGACTACAGGCATGTGCCACCATGCCCGGCTAATTTTTTTTTTTTTTTGTGGAGATGAGGTCTTGGTATGTGGCCCATGTTGGTCTCAAACTCCTGGGCTCAAGCAATCCTCCTGCCTTGACCTCCTAAGGTTCTGGGATTATAGGCGTGAGCCCCTGAGCCCAGCCTGGTTTGAGTGTTTTGAATGATTTCATTTTATCTCCTTTGTTGGCTTACTAGCTCTAACTCTTAGCTTTATTTTTTTATTGATCGCTTCATTGCTTCATAGCATATAGTATACATCTTTGGCTTGTCTTCGTCTACCTGTAGCAAATCATACCACTTCATGGATGTGTGAGAACCTTCTTACAACAATAGGCTTCCATTTCCAAACTCCTGGCCTTATGTTTTCTTATTGTCATTCATTTTATTTCTACATATGTAATAAACTCCACAATACATTATCATTTTTGCTTTAGTCATTTTATATATTTTTTAAAATAAACATTTTTAATTTTTCAATAAATATTTTTTAAAATTAAGAAAAGAGAACCTTCATTTTTGCTTACATACTTCTCATCTACGGCACACCTCATTCCTTTGTGTAGAACCAGATTTCTGTCTTGCGTCGCTTCCTTTCTGCCTGAGTGACTTTCTTTAATATTTCTTGTAGTGAGGCTCTTCTGAGGATAAATCCTTCTAGGTTTTGTATGTTTGAAACATTTTTTATTTTGTCTTTATTTTGGGGTATAAAATGCCAGGTTGAGCTGGGCTCTGTGGCTCAGCCCATAATTGCAGCACTTGGGGAGGCCAAGGCGAGTAGATTGCCTGAGCCCACGAGTTCGAGACCAGTCTCAACAACTTGATGAGACCTCGTCTCTACACTAAATAAAAAATAATTTGCTGGGCATGGCAGCATGCACCTGTAGTTCTAGTTACTTGGCAGAAGGATCGCTGGAGCCCAGAAGGTCGACGCTGGAGTGACTGCGAGTGTGCCACTGTGCTCCATCCTGGGTGACAGAGTGAGACTCCAACTAAAAAAAAAAAAAAAAAAAAAAATTCCATATTGACTTTTATTTTTCTTCCAGGTCTTTAATTATATTGCTCCATTATTTTCTAGCTTACATTGTTTCTGAAAAAAAGCCCACTCTCACTTATTTTTTCTCTTCCATAATGTTTCTTTCTACCCTGGCTGCTTTTTATTTTTTTCTTTATCATTGTTTTTAAGCAATTTTAGTGTACCTTTACTATAATTTTTTTCCACATTTGTAGGCTTGAGGTTCATGGACCTCCTTGGGTCTGTGGGTTTATAATTTTCATAACATGTAGAATACATTCAGCCATTATTTTAAAAGATACTTTTCTAATTCTTCTCTCCCAACTGACTCTAATTGAATTTAATTCTTTCACAACTCACTGTTGCTTTGTTGATTTTTTAAAAAAACTTTTCTTCATGCTTTAAGTTCTGGTGGTTTCTCTTGCTTTGTCTCCAAGTTCAATCATTGTTTCTTCTGCAATGTCTAAGCTGCTGTTAACCATATTTAATATATTTTAAATTTCAGTCATTATATTTTTTATTTTTAGAAATTTGATTTGATCTTTTAAAATTTCTCACACCTTTACTAATATATTTTTTTCATGTAGCTTTTTGAAAATATGGAATAAATTTATGATAATCACTTAAAGTAATTGTCTGCCAATTCTACCAACTGCTTCATTTTCTGGGTCAGTTTTGCTTGACTTATTTTTATCCTAAGTGTACATCATATTTTCCTGCCTGGTAATTTTTTATTAGATGTCAGATATTGTGAATTTTTTTTTAACCTTGTTGAGTGCTAGATATCTTTGAAACATTTATAAATATTTTTGAGTTTTATTTTGGGATGCAATTAAATAATTTAAAAACAATTTGATCCATCCAGGTGTGTTTTTAAGTTTTGTTAGGTGGAACCAGAGCTGCATATAGCTTGCAGCTAATCTTGACCCAGTACTGAGGCAATACCTTCCAACACTCTAATGTTTCTCATGAATTCAGTGATTTTCTCCTTTGACTGGGGAGAACAGGCACCATTTCTGATCTGTGTAATCCCAATGTTTGTTCCCTCTGTTTATTTTCGATTCTGCTTTTTTGCTTAGCCTCAGGTAGCTTTCTCACACACATGGATTGACCAATGCTACCCTGAAAAGCCAAATGGGACCCTCTGCAGACTTCTGTAGTTGTCTAACTGTGCAGTTGTCTCTTCTCTGGTATTCTGCTTCACAAATTGCCATTGTCTTGACCTCCTCGTGATGCAGATTTTTCAGGTCAACCTGGGCTTGGAGAGTGTCAACGGGTCACTCAGCCAAGCCCCAGAGAGGGTAGTCTGGAGGGGCTGGTAAGCCTAGCTCTGGAAGTGTCAGCTCTAATGGACTGGCAAGCCAAGCCCAGATAGTGTTGCTGGTTCGGTGGGCTAGCAAGCCTAGACCCCGGAGCGTCTCAGCTTGGGAATGTCACCTTCTTTTGACAGTCTTTGGTTTAGCTGGCTCCATGGGCTGATAAGCTAGCCTCTGGGATACACAGCTCTTTGACTCCGATGATCTTCTTCAGCTTCAGGCTGCAACCCTTCAGGGTCAAAGTTCTTGTCTCATGCCCAGGAAGAATGAGGGATACAGCCGGAAAGTGAGTAAGCAGGATTTATTGAGAGGACAAAGAAGCACCCCCAGAGGGGAACCCAAGGAATTGCCCACCTCTGGAGGCAAAACCTGGTGCTTATATAGCCCTAAGTCCAAGCCGATTGGCTAGCACTAGCTGTGAGCTGATGGGTCTGCACTTAGCTGTCCTGATTGGTCAGTACTAAGGACCAATCGGCAGGAGGTAGGGTCCTAATGGTGAGCTGATTGGCTGATCTCAGCAGTGAGTATTTAAGTTTTAGCTTCAGAGGCTAGAAGGGAGCTTGTTTACCAAGGCTGAACCTGAGAGGCCTGCCAGGAGTTCACTACATTGTTGCCAGAGGACCCACCTGTCTGTCTGCCTAGCCTTTGTCTAGCTATCTCCTGTCTCACTTGGATCAATACAGAGATACCTCTGGGTTCTCCTGGGATTCTTCTTCCATGTGCTATATCCTGGAATCCCTCTCCAGTCAGTTAGCTGGTATATTTGGGTTTATCTTTTTTGTTTTCATTTTCTCAAGAATCCTGTCCTGTGTTTCAAGGTCTTAAAACTATTGTTTCATGTATTTCATCTGTTTGTTTTATTATTTCACGTAGGGGGATAAATCAGTCTCTAATAGTCTATCATAATAGATAGAAGGAATCTTTGTGAATTATTTTTTCTTTAAAGCTTGTCAACCTACCCAAGTACATTTCCAGAACTGAAAGAGTTTCACCTGCCTTTGCAATAAGTATCTTGAGTCTGATTAATTTTTCCCATTATCTGGTCTCCTACCTGTTAATCTGTCATCTATTAACAAGAATATGACAGCAAATTCTCCATCAATTTAGTACTCCATTTTTTCATATGGAAGATTGGCACAATTTTCATATCAGTCTTCAATTTTCATAGGGGTATTCTAAATATGAATAAACACTAGGCATCAGCTAAAAATCTTTGAAAATAGAACTCTACAAATGCAAGCTATTGTAGTATACATTTTATGACTAAAGACCAAAGTAGAGCCAGATTTTTCCATTTCTAGAATACTATAATTTTGTTTTTATGATATCCTCATGGTGGGACAATCGCATTTATAGTTATTGTCTTTTTAATGTTTGTTAGGTACTCCTTAAAAGAAACCTACTATGTTAGCATAAATGGAATATCGAAGATTTTTGCTGAAAAGAAATAAAAACTTTAAGGTTATAAGTATTTACTTGAATGGTTAGTTTGAGAATAAAAGGCAAAGCACAATAATAATAAATGAATTTTTTAGTTGTGCTTTTCTCAAAGATAATATTGGTTTCTGAGGGTACTTTCTCTTTTTCTATCAGCATGCGTATGTGTGTATATCTATGCTTATGTGTGGCTATAGTAACATTAAAACTGGAAGACTATAGAGATCACCTACTGTGACTCTGAGTTAGAGAAATCTCTACCCTGTGTAATATGAAACAAATTTCTGGTATCTTAGGACTAGAATATACATCTTATAAATGCCAAGTCCAGTAAAGTTTTTTTGTTTCTGTATTTTTTTCTTCTATTTAAAGAAGAGAGAGAGATTTTTAAAAATGTGAAAAGATTTGTTTTGTCCCACATCAAAACTCCCTTGAAACAATTTTTTTAAAAGACATGTGAGTAATATTTTATTTGACAGGTGGATGTGATCACGTAGCCCATGGGTTTATCATATCATGTATTCAATGTTGAATCACAAAGTCATTTAAACTTAGTTGTTAGTATCGGCATATTTGTTAATCCATCAACTTACAATAGTCATTAAGAATAGAGGGAACAGAGTTTCTTATAGTTTTTTTGTATTTACCAAAATAATTTATTCAATAAACATGTCATTTATCAAGCATTCCATTAGTCTTCTTGTGCCTCCTAACTGTCCCCACTCCTGTCCTCATACGACAGTTCATCAAGTTGTTTCAAACTATATTTGCCCACTAATCACTCTTTAGCATTCAGGTCAATAGTCTTAATAAAGTGCATTTTCTTTTCTACTTAAAAAAAAATCTTGCCCTGCATGAAGTACATACAGCTTTATGGAGTAGTACTTTGGTAGATAAAAATGGCCACGAATTATTTGCAACTCCTTTGCAGAGACAGAGTCTGTTTCTCCACTGCTTGTGTTTGGACTGGCTTTGTGGCTTCCTTTGATCAATATAACATGGTGGAAGTGACATTGTTACTGAAGCACCATGGGTTTAGTCAATGTCCTGTTGCTCACTGCACAGAAAGCCAATCACTGAGACCATGAATATTGCCAGGGAAGAAGGCTTTTTATTTGGGTGGTATCAGCTGAGGAGTACAGGGGCTCAATCTCAAATCTGTCTCCCTGACCAAATGCAACTGAGGTTTATATAGTGGAGGAAGGAGTGTCACTTTGTGGGGAAACAGAAATTAGGGAGGTTAAGGAAGCAATCACAACGAGTAAGGGATCTGGCATCTCATTGTCTGGATGCAAAATTTTGGTAGATTTCAGTCCCTTGCCTGAGGATCAGTTTCCTGAGGTAGAACTCAGATAATATTAATGGAAATTTTAAGAGTGGGAGGGTCAATTTCTATGTTTATCCAAAAAACCCCCCCCAAAACTATACATGTCAGGTCTATGAGGAAATTGGGCCAATTTCAACAAATTTGAACTGAAGCCTTAAGAGCCTTTGAAGCTTTTGCTTTGGTCTTCTTGACAACCTATCTACTGGGGAATGAGAGACCATGTGGAAAGAGACCCAGATCACTCAGTCATCCCAGCCAGTCAAGTTGTCCCAGTCGAGGGCCCAGGCAGATGAGTGAATCCAGTTGACAGTACCTGGAGCAGAGATGAAACTGTAGCCCAAATTGCCAACCTATAGAATCACCTGAAAGTCGTTACTTTAAGCCAGAAGTTTTGTGATAGTTTCTTGCATAGCCAGGAACAAATGGGTACAAAGACTTTTCAAAAACCTTTTATTGAATTCTCCTAGGACTCTTAAATAAATAGGTGGCGATGATATTCCATTTTAGGCTGATGAAGCAATGCCTTATTAAAATAGCCTTCTTTAGATAGACTCACTTTGCTTGGCACACATGATCTCACCATGCCTCTAATTGTGCAACCAGATGGATAAAATGCATTGAGCAAACTTAACATCTTCATGAAATTTTTGACTCTGCTTAGACCTTGTGAGTGTCTTTCTCTTTTGCAGAATTATAATATCTGGTATAATAGGTGGTCCCTATGAGAAACAGTCACTAAGACATAACAGAGTGCTACACTTTGTTTATATGAAACCAATGAATAGGCAAAATTAGTGATTTTTAGACTTATTTCTGGGAGGTTAAAAGAATTAAATTAAAAAATCCACCCTTTTCCTATTCTATTTTTAATATTTTCCTTCTTAAATTATTGTACTTTAGGATTTAAAATTATCTGTGCTTGTTGTCTCTATGGATTACATGAAATGATTTGCTACTAAACTTCATTTTACTTGAGAAAGTTTGAAAGTGGCCTATTTGTTAACGAATGTCTTTTATGTTTTTTGGAATTGGAAAACTTGACTCATGCTTCATGAAACTTCTGCGATAACACAGTAGTAGCGACCATCGCTTCACAGAACTTACTGCCTCCTTGTTTCTAAATTCAAATCAGAATTAGTCTTTAAGTTTATGACCTAAGGACATATTACATTAGGATAGACCTCTCTAGTTTGAGGTCTGTGAAACTACTGAAATAGTGTAAAGTTTGTGTGAATGTGCCTCTTTTCTCTTCTTGGAAAAGTGTACATAGCTTGCATCAAATTTTCAATGACTTGTCGCCCCCAAGTTTTACCAATATTCTAGGAGCTTGGATTTTATGGCATTTTTCTATTCCTGCTTCAGTTTTATCAATAAACATGGCTCCATATCATGATTTAGATAATCCATGAAAGGACATAACATGGATTTAATAAACCCAATGAAAACAGCCATTTTAATATTGCCTAAATCTCATGTTTTTTCTAGCAGTTCACTTTACCCTCTAATCACTAGCCAAGGACAGAACTTGTTTCTCAGAGGTAACTATTGATCATTGTTTTCCAACACCCCTCCCTAGCTTGTTTTCTATTTCAAGTATTTGCCTCCACCCATATAACCCAAGTTAACCTAATCAGACCTTCGTGACTTTCGTGACACAGACAGACCCCACCACCATGGCAACAATCTTGTGACTAACCCACCCATCTGCCTGCTGTCCATCATTGGATGTCAGTACCAGTGCTTACCTGCCCCTTCGTGATGATGTGGAGCAGACCACCATCCAGCCACCCTAATGACCTTCCCCCATTAAAGGGAAGGTATTCAACCACAAGCAGCCAGTCGCCATTGCTTTGCTAAACTCTGGTGGGTCCACATGGCTCTCTGAGCTACCACCACCATGTTTCTTAGCTTTGGCTTCCTCCCCTACCTTGGGGAGGTGAATCTCTCTCTCTCTATTTCTTCTCTTCTCTTTCTCTAATTTACTTTTAAATAAACTATATTGACCGGGCTCAGTGGCTCAGCCTGTAATCCCAGCACTTTGGGAGCCCGAGGCGAGTGGAATGCCTGAACCCGCAGGTTCGAGACCCACATGGGCAACTTGGTGAGATCTCAGCTCTATAATAAATCAAAAATTAGCTGGGCGTGGTAGCGTGCACCTGCAGTTCTGGCTACTTAGAAGGCTGAGGTGGAAAGATCTCCAGAGCCCAGGAGGTCGAGGCTGTGGTGGTCGGAAGTTTGCCACAGCACTCCAGTCTGGGTGACAGAGTGAGACTCCCAACTCAAAACAAAAAAAAACCAAAAAAAACTGTATATTTTAATCTAACTTCTGTGCAATACTTTGCATCTTTTCAGACACCCACACCCACCGACCTAACATTCTGGAGGTCAGAATGTAATTTCCTTCAAAAGAGTAGTATGTTGAAGGACACATAGAGACCAATGAGCAATCTTAAGAAGTGGTCAATGATATTAGGTCAAGGAAGAAATTCTTATGTATAGTATTAAGTCACATTCTATTTCATTAGGGTTAATGTAAATAATTAGAATTAGAAGTTAGTGTTTCTTAAGCCATAGTTTAAGTAAATCAGAATTACCTGACATTACACTAGACAAAGTAAATAGAACCTTTGAAGGGTTGGGTCCAGGAAACTGTAGCTAAATTTCTTTGATGATTCTCGAGTTTGAGGACCACCAATTGTCAGTGTACTGGAAAGACACACTATTTTTTTATTTGAATGAAAATGAAATGAAACACTTGAAGAAACTAGAACTTTCTGAAAATACAGCAGGAGTTATAACCAGCTAGTCAATGTGGTCAACTAAATTTAATTAATTTTAAGATGGATTTACTTAGGGTCATTTTCTTTCTTTCTTTTTTGTTTTTTGTAAAGTGATATCGTGCCTGCACAGAAAGGCAAAACTGACATCCCTGTGTTGAAACTGTTTATGAAATGCTCTGTCTTTTGAGAGAACATTGAAATGGCACCGTGTCTGCCTGGTGGGAAAAGGTTTTCAACTCTTGTCTGTTGATCTCCAGGTTTTGTTGCACCAGGGAATGAAACACTCAGTGTGTTTATATCCACAGAAGCAGAAAGTGCTTTCTTTTCTCCCAGTCCCTTCTTCCTAAGATGTCATATCTTGAAGAAAAACAAAACAGAAAAGGAACAAATTTATTCTCAGAGAGCTTGGAGGAGTATGAATTATTTATTCTTAGAAATCCTCTACTATCTTTGCATGAAAGAGAGCCCTATTATTAAAAGTGAATGTTTCTTTTTCTGCATGTCAATAACTGGGAGATCAGAATGGTCTGGCTGTTTCAGAGCTTGCTCCTGAGAGACAGCTCCCCAAGGCAGCATCTGTGCCAGTTAAGTTATTTTTAAGACAGTAACATCATTGGAACTGATATATTAACAGCCGCAATTGATGTGACAGGGGTCTGCCACTGAGGCAGTCTAAGAGGAAGAAAGGGCCATTAAAATGATCCCAATTACCTTTTAATTATGAATTAGCACATTTGCATAAATCCCAGCACAGAGAATTTCCGGGTGCATGTGCATGCCTGTGTTTAAATTGCCTGGGTTTATTAGGCTCCTTATTTTCTTTCAGCTAGGCCTGAGCAGTAAATTCTCTCCCACCTTCATCCTGGAGCAGAGGAAGTCAATTCTTCTTGCCTCGGGAAAAATTTAAATTTTCCCTTGATGCCCATAATCTCATTTTCTTTCCAAGCAGTTGTGCAAATGAGAACAATCGTTTTTTTTTTTGTCTCTTCCAGTTCATAGTGGGCTTCTCCAGACCTGAGAGAACATGGTGCTTCCTCGATGAAATAAATTTCGGTTAGGAAGAGACAGCTAGGCATTTCAATCCTAGAGGGATGGAAAATAAGGGAGAATTACAAATTGGGCTTGTCTTTCTGCTGGTCAATGGCTTTGGGAGCCACAGTCTCCCGTGGCTCACAGAGCAGTGGTTCTCTTCGCTTTAGGGTAAGTGGTAAGCTGGAGACTGTTAGCATTTCGTTCCTAGAAATAAAATACCGGCTGTTTGGAATCAGCTCTGCTCGTCTTTATCAGAGCTGAGCAAGACCCTAGTATCTGAATCACTGATATACAAACCCCTGTAGGTCCGACATAGGCATGCTATCCAGCTTCACTAGAGAAAAGGCCACGTTTGTTGACTTCCTTTTGTTAAAGTAGGTAACCTTTTAAAGAAAATGCCACTGCTGGTGGAGGCAAAAATGTGGAAGGCAAGTAGCTGATCCTTGGTGTCACCGCATCCGCCCACCCCAATCTTAGGCGTTCCTCACCTCCACAAGTGCTCAGGCCTTTATACCACTGACAACCCATTCTCACTCCCAATTTCCATCTCTCTTTTTCCTCTCCCTTCCTTTCTTTTTCTTCTTCTTATCTAGGAGCTCAATATATTTCTGTGAAGTAAAAGATTAGAACAACCCGAATGCCCATCAATAGAAAGGGCTGGTTAAATAAAGCGTGGCACAGTCATTTAATGAAATACAATGGAGCTGTAATAAAGAATGGAAGAGCTCCATGTACTGATAAGAGATCTCCAAGATTCATTGTTAAGTGAAACATAAAAGACACAGAGCAGTGTGTATCCTGTATCTTTCGTGCCATCTTCTGTGCAAAAAAGTGGTATGGGAATAAGACCCCATATCCTTGTCTCCTTGCTTTTGCTTTAAAAGAGTCCAGTGAAGCCGGACGCAGTGGCTCAGCCTGTAATGCCAGCACTTTGGGAGGCCAAGGTGAGGGGATTGCCTGAGCCCGGGAGTTGGAGACCAGCCTGGGCAACTTGGTGAGACCTCACAAAATCACAAAACTAAAACTAATCACAAAACTAGCCAGGTGGTAGCCCACGTCTGTAGTTCCAGCTACTTGGAAGACTGAGGCTGAGGATCACTTGAGCCCAGCAGGTTGGTCTGCGGTGGCCGTGAGCGTGCCACTGCACTTCAACTTGGGCAACAAAAGTGAGACTTCAACTCAAAAAAAAAAAAGATTCATAGAAATACCTAATGACAGTGGCTGATGCCGAAGGAGGAAGATATCTCACTGTATACCTTTAGGTGTTTTGTTTGTTTATTCACTGAAAAATGAGCTATATGCTAAGAAAATTGCCAAGAGCCTTAGTCTACAGCGCTGGGTGTTCATCTGTGTAATCAGAACCCATACCCAGAAGTAGAACATTATTTGCATCTCAGCAGTCCACTCCAGGTGTACTCCAGACTCTATCTGCTCCCCAGAGATAACCGCTATCATGACTGCTCACTCTGGTTAAAAATTTGTATTTTATTTTATTGTTTTGAGTCAGATTCTCACTCTTTCACCCAGGCTAGAGTGCAGTGGCATAATCCCAGCTCACTTTAACCTTGACCTGAGCTCAGGCGATCCTCCTGCCACAGCCTTCCAAGTAGCTGGGACTACAGGCACACGCCACCACACCTGGTTAATTTTTTGGTATTTTTTAGAGAGATGAAGTCTCACTATCTTGCTTAGGCTGGTTTTGAACTCCTGGGCTCAAGCAATTCTCTCACCTCAGCCTGCCGAAGTGTTAGGGTTATAGGCATGAGCCAATACACCTGACTGAAAAAAAAATTTTTTTTTAAAAAGAGAGAATAATCATAATTCTCCTACAGCATGCATATGTGTCACATTTTATTTAACTAAATTGATGAGGAAACTAGGATGATATTGGGCTAGTTAAATTTTATGTGCCAACTTCACTGGTCCAGATTAAGCATCATTTCCGGATGTGTCGGTGAAGAAGATATTTTCATCAGAGATTAACATTTGAATCAGCAGACTGAGTAAAGCAGGTTGCCCTTCCCAATGTAGGTGGGCATCTACAATCTGTTGAGGGCCTGAATAGAAGAATACACAGAGGAAGAAGTACTTTGCTCTTTTTTCCCCCTGCCTAACTGCTTGAGCTGGGATCCCATCTGATCCCATCTCGTCTTCTCTGGTCCTCGGATAGGGAGTTCCATCATGGACTCACCTGGTTCTCAGGCCTTCAGAATGAATATTGAATCACACCGCCAACTTTCTCGAGCTACCAGCTTGTGTACATTAACAGTAAGATTTCTAAACCTCCCGTAATATACATATCTCCCATTGGTTTTGACTCACTGGAGAACCCTGATTAATATAGATATTTAAAAAAACAAAATAAAACACTTTCAAGAGAATCCCCCAAACAGGCACATTTATAGGCATTTAGGAATGCTGAAATGAATTAGCTAATAGGTGCAAAACTAGTCAATATCCCCAGGGCAAGATAAAATTCAATTGTGTTTCTACAGACAAGAATAATTTGCATTATTATCCATTGTTTGCACTTTATAGAGGTGCAGAGTAGCACAAAGACAAGAAAAGGCACAGACGACCAATAGAATTAGATAACACAGAGGGGTATGTTGTGGAAAATCTGTATTCGGCTATAAATAATGAAAATATCTGACAGTGTTCCAAACTTTATTTACAAAAACAGATAGAGGGCTGGGTTTGACCTGTAGACTGACCTGTAGTTTGCTGATCTCTGACCTATTCCTGCTGCTAACTTGCTGTCTATATTTACAAAACTGTTCTAGGAAAACTTTGATAAGGTAGGTGAAAGTTACAGATAAATTTATTAAGAAACTGAAAGGACAATTACACAAAGGGATATTATACAGCCATAAAGAAAAGCAAAATTATGAACTTTGCAGCAACCGGATGGAATTAGAGTCCATAATATCCAGTGATTTATCACAGAAACAGAGATCTAAGTACCACCTATACTCTCTCATAAGTAAACCCTGAACATTTATCATAATACTCTAAGAAAGGGACTGGCAGTCATGAGACCCTGCCAGGGGAGGGGTGGGTATATCAGTAAGGGCATCCACACTTTACCTGGCTATGATGGCCACGTATGTACCTGGCAACGATGACCACGATGACCATGTATGTATGATGACCACGTATGTACCTAACACCGAATTGTACCTCACATTTTTAAAATAATAAAAAAAAAGAAACTGGAAGAAGGGACCCCGAGAAACTTAGAATAAACTTAGTTCACATTTTGCCTCAGCAGAACCATTTTTGCTTAGACTGACATGCTTGGAATCTAGCACAGGTTAGATATAGATAGATAAATTTCCAATAGGCAGGTTTTAGGAAGCGTTCAGACATTTTACTTCAGGCCAAGCTGGCAGCCTACCCCACCCCCTCGGCAAATCTCCATCAGATGCAAGAGGAGGACAGTCCAACCTTTCAATTCATGGTTTATCATAATAATCTCTTAGAAACTTTCAGGTTTCTTGTCTATGCGGAAGGTCAAAGATCACCCCTTAGCTGACTGAAGCCATATAAATGATGATAAAATAATAAGACCACCTTTTTGCTGAAGAGCTTGTGGGAAGAGACATTGGCAGGTCTCTTGCAGGAAAAATCCCTCCCCTTGTCCCCATCTAGCCCACCACCATGGCAGCAATCATGTGACTAACCCACTCATCTGCCTACTCTCCCTCACCTGACATCAGTACCTGCACTTACCTGCCCCTTCGTGATGACGTGGAGCAGACCACCATCCAATCACCTTAATGACCTTCCCCCATCTAAGGGAAAGATTAAAAGGACTCAACCATGAGCAACCAGTAACCATTGCCTTACCAGACCTTGGTGTGGCCATGTGCTCTTTGAGCTATGGCTGTTGCCATGTTTCCTGGCTTTGGTCACCTCCTCTGCCTTGGGGAGGTGAATCTCCTCTTTCTCCCTCTGTCTCAAATTTGCTTTCTAAATAAGCTATATTTTCAGCCAGGCTTGGTGGCTCAGCCTGTAATCCCGCGCCTTTGGGAGGCTGAGGTGAGTGAATTGCCTGAGCCCGCGGGTTCGAGACCCGCCTGGGCAGCGAGACCTCATCTCTACAATAAATAAAAAAAAAAAATCAGCTGGGCGTGGTAGCACATGCCTGTAATTCTGGCTACTTGGAAGGCTGAGGCGGAAGGAACGCCGGAGGCCAGCAGGTTGAGGCTGCGGTGGCCGGGAGCGGCCACTGCACTCCAGTCTGGGCGACAGAGTGAGACTCTGACTCAAAAAAAAAAAAGCTATCTTTTCTAATCTAACTTCTATGCAATTCTTTGCATCTTTCACACAGCACCAGATCACACACCAGACACCCACACCCTCAGTGGGCCTAACCTAACATTCTGGAGGTCCTGCTGGGAGTGTGCCATAACAGAAACATATCCAAAATCCCACTTAAACAAACATCAGACTATTCAACTTTTCAATAGTTAGCTCCTAAAGATGGCTTACTTTCTAATAATCTCAGAAAGCTTCACCTCAAAATACTTGCTTTCCTGTATCCATCAATTCTAAACTTTTATATCTTGATACTTAGCAAATGCTAATTGAACATCCTACATTGAAAGACCCACCTTAAGCTAAACTCAAGACTTCATAATTTCCCACCTCCTACCCCCACACTGAGATGCTACTAAAACTCTTATAAGATAGTATCTTATACAAGTGGCAAGCAATAAACTCAGCTTTGTGTCTTATGAAATAGACAATCTGGTGGTGTTTTCGGAGCCAGTATTTGAGAGAGCTAGTATCAATAGTATATACATTGGGTAACACCTTCATCTATTCTTGTAGCATAGGTATCTGTGAGAGAAATTTCTGGGACTTAGGATTTATAGATGTTCAGTTTAGTTTTCCAAAACTGTTGCTTTTGGACTTTCAATTGTTGAATGTATTATCTATTAAAAAGCTAAATAAATAAAAAAAAAGATACAGACAAAGCAGAGACTATACAGCCAAAATGTGTAATTATCTAGCAATCAAGAAAGGAAAAACTGTGTTTCATGGACAAAAGCATTCTTTTTTTTGAGTTAGAGTTTCACTCTGTTGCCCAGGCTGGAGTGTAGTGGTACACACATGGCCACAGCAGCCTCGACCTGCTGGGCTCAGGCGATCCTTTTGCCTAAGCCTTCCAAGTAGCCGGAACTACAGGCACGAGCTACCACTCCCAGCTAATTTTTATTTATTTATTGTAGAGATGTGGTCTCGCCAAGTTGCCCAGGCTGGTCTCAAACCTGTGGGCTCAGGCAATCCTTTTGCCTTGGCCAAGTGCTGGGATTACAGACTTGTGCCGCCATGCCCGCCGCTTTTGGACTTTCAAATTGTTGAATGTATTATCTATTAAAAAACTAAATAAAAATGCAAAAAAAAAAATACGGAAAAGCAGTCTATACCGCCAAAAAGGGTGATTATCTAGCAGTCAATAAAGGAAAACACCTTTATTTTGTGAACAAAAACATCCTTATTTTTTCTCAGAAAGATGTGTGTTATGCTGAAGCAAGAATTCTTCAAGGTCGATTGCAGTTAGGACCAAATATGTCACAAGTCGGTTTGATTTTTTTTTCTGCTTTAATTTTGCGTTTGTTAAATATACTGCTGTTATGAATTGGATTTTCTGAAATAACTTGTATGCCAGATATTCCTTGGCCTTTGCCTCTCTTCCTCTTGCTCACTTCTGATTTGAACTATAGCTAGAGGAACTAGCTACATTTGTGTAGGCTTTGACTCTTGTTGTGTTGACATTCCCATGTCTTAAGCATGCATTGTGTGACTTTTGCTTTTGGCTCTAGGACTTCTCTAATGACACAGTGTGGGACATAATGGGAGCCCAGAAGTGGGAATGTTGGGGTGTTAACATTTCCCAAGGCAACGTGCACCCAATAGGGAATGATGGATAAATGCTTTTCCAAAGTTATGGACCAGTTCCTGAATTAATCCCAGCCCTTAAGCCAATTCCAGGAGGTTTTGTCTTAAATATAAAAGTTGAATTCTTTAATCATTTTACCATAGCACAAATGAGATATTGTGATTCATACTAAGTTGCATACGTTTGTTTTTTTGTTTATTTATTGAGTGGGAGTCTCACTGTGTAGCTCAGGCTGGAGTGCAGTAGCACACTCATGTCCACAGCAGCCTCAACCTGCTAGGCTCAGGTGATCCTTCTGCCTCAGTCTTCCAAGTAGCTGGCACCACGGGCATGTGCCACCACGCTTGGCTGATTTTTTGATTTATTGTAGAGACGAGGTCTTGCTATGTTGCTCAGGCTGGTCTCCAACCCCTGAGCTCAGGCAGTCCTCTCACCTCGGCCTCCCAAAGTGCTGGAACTACAGGCGTGAGCCACGGTGCCTGGCCGTAGCATATATTTAAATTTTAGAGCAAAATTGTAAGTTTTTTGTGCGGTGTGGAGCTAGAAGGCTGGTGCAATGAAGAGAATTGTGTTTGCAGCTCCTTTGATGACTTCATCTGTGAATGGTGACAAGTCCAACAGGGAAGGTCTGAGGTGAAGTGCTCCAGTTGCAAGCCCACATATCATCTCTGCACACTGATCCCTTCATGACAGTAGTCATGAAGAATGCCCCAACTGTATGCCAATGCAAAGACTCAGATGACCCACTTTCTATTCTCAAGTAACCAGTTGTTGACCTCCAGGTGACTACATTGTCTCATACCAGTTATTTCTCAAACCTTCACACAAAACAAGTCTCTTACACAATTACAGTTTTAACTTCCACAGTGCTCCCTGCTGTTTATGAACATTCTATCGCGTTAGCTAACCTGACCTCAAGACTGCCACTGTCTGGGGGAGATCTGGGGCCCAATGTGTGAACAAAGACAGTGATGCTGTGAATCCATAGCTTGGAGGCACTACACATGAAGAAAAGGAACCCAGATAGAAGACAGGGCTTGGGTCCTATGCCTCATCCATGCTCTTTGAGCCTAAAGTAAGTTAAAGTCCTGGAGCCTTCTCAAGTATTTTAGTCCTAACCAGGGAAATATTATTTCTCTTGCTCCCTCTTCCAGGACTGGATGCTGCTGTCTACCCCAGCATTCAGCATGATCTACTCAAGGATTTCAGAGAACGGAAGATCTTGGGGCAGGACGGAGGCTGGGCACCAGTAGACAACGCCTTGAAGCCCATGTTTCACCTTAAGCATAAAATCCTTAGTTGACAATTACTATTTGAATTTTCTTATTGGGTAGAGTTCCATGTTTCCAATACTTTATTTAAATATAAAGGGAGCAACTTTGATGCCAATAATTTGACTTATAACTTCTGCTATAAGTGAGTCTGTGCTCCTGGTGATGAAGCTGTATGATTCCAGGAAAAGCTGCTTTTATTTTGGATCTGGAAGCAATCTCATTCCACAGTCGGCTTCTAATCCCATCCTTGCTTCTCTTCCTGCTGCAATGCTGCTTTTCTTAGTGGGACAGGCATAAATCAGTCCATTACATTGGGGTTATATTCATCCCGGGTGGAAACAGATGGCATATTTGAAATAGGTTAGTTCAGCGAGGGTTTCTTCACCCATTTAAAATGACCTATTTAAGAAGGTGTGGTATAGGGGAATCCCAGGGAATGGTATAGTAACCTGCGGCTAGCAGGAGCAGAGTTGTTACCACTCTCAGGCATGCAGAAGTTAGAGAGACTGGTGTCGCTTTAGCCATCTTGGGACAATCAGTAATCTTTGGATGGGGAGGTGATGTCTTGCAGGCACAGAGTCCCGACTTTTCTTCACAGAACCGTTTGGAATCCCCATGAACTGAAAGCAACCAGAAGCTAGAGGACTTGGGATTCTGCTGGTGTCATTCCACGTCAGCTGCCCAGGAGCAGAGACCAAAATGCAGAGAGGGGAGTGACTCTGGGGGGACAAAGGAAGATAGCTGGTACAAAGACAGCCTATCTCTTTATTTATCCAAAGCACAGTTAAATGTCACTTAAGTTTCATTGCTGTGGGCCAGAAGCCCAAAATTAATCAGTTTTTGAAGCTCCTTATTTTGGGCTTCATAGAACAACTTTTGCAGTCCTGAAAGATGTCTTTCGGCCATCACTTATGGCTCCATGTAAATGGAAACTTCCTTGTGAAAGGCTGGCCCTCCACTGCTCTCCGGAATTCCTGCTCAGGGCAGGCTACTGCAAATCTGCCTGCAGTATTTCTTCCTGTGGTTCACAGGTACTTCTCTTTAGAAACCATGAACTCTCTCATCTCCATTTCTCAGGGCGATTCCTTCGCTTATACTCAAAACACAAGGTCTCCTTGGCTTTCCCCTTTAGACAATGTGGTTATATCTCTTAGTGGATTTATATTGGCATGATAACCTACTCACAACCTACAGGGCCCAGACAGGTATCAAATGAGCATGTGTAGGAGTAAGTATAGGGTAGAACTATGAGTCCAAGAAATAATTCACATTTCTCTTATTTTACAGTCTGGTAAATCACAGGGCAGGCATGACGCTGAGTGACAGGTGAGGCTTGAATGGAAGAAATAGTGGCCACTGGCTTTTGAGCTCTGGCTGTTTGCTGCCATTTGGGAATGTAGGCTATTTTAAGACATACTGGCAATCCAGATTTTCATGTAAAACTTCTCAATTTCTTTTTTCTTCATAGTTTTATATATATATATGTGTGTGTGTGTGTATTTTTTTTTCTTTTTTTAAGTGAGAAAGCAGGATTTATTGAGAGAATGGAAAAGCTTCCACAGTGGGAGGGGACCCAAAGGAGTGACCTTAAAACTTCTCAATTTTTAAATGCCATCCATGGGGGACCATGGCAAGGTAAGTGAAGATAAATACTCCAGTGTCACATGAAGGGGATTAAGAAAGAAATTGTCTTTGTTTTTTATTTTTTTTATTTTTGGAGGGGGGAGTTTACAAAGCTGAGGGTCAAGGAAAAAAAGCCTGTAGTTTGTTGTCACTTCATCACCCCACAAGAGAGCAGGCTGGAGCCTGAGTGGGGCTGCTGGACACACAGGACTTACGTTTCTGATGAAGGACTGAGCACACCTGCTCTTTTACCTTCTCCTAATGCAAGGGTGAGAACCGATCTGGGGTCAAGGAGAATAGAGTTTAGGCACGCAGCAGTCTGGGGTCCACAGCAGTGATGTAGTCAGTTGTCTGAGATGCCAGCTGTTGTTTTGCAACGTCATGAGAAGTTGGATTTGTCCTCCTGAGGGAAGGAACCCCTGGTTCCAAGGAAAGTCATGCACATCGGGTGCTAGTCAGCTCACTGACTGTTAAGAATCTCTTTGGAAGACAGTCTGGCAATTTCTTAAAGAACTAGAAATCGACCTTCCATATGACCCAGCAATTCCCCTATTGGGAATATACCTGGAGGAACGCAAATCATTCTACAAAAAAGATACCTGCATACATATGTTTGTTGCAGCTCTATTCACAATAGCAAAAACATGGAACCAACCATGTTGCCCATTGAAGCTGAACTGTATAAAGAAAATGTGGTACATATACACAATGGAATATTATGCAGCCATAAAGAAGGACAAACATATGGACTTCGCAGCAACTTGGATGGATTTGGGGTTGACCATACTCAGTGATCTATCACAGAAACAAAGAACAGAGTACTTGTTCTCACTCATAAGCAGACCGTGAACAATTATAATACTATAAGAAAGCATTTGGCAGTAATGGGAAACTGTCAGGGGAGGGGGGTGGGATTGGCAGCTGAGGGAAACTGCTAGGGGAGGGAGGGGCATAACTCATCAAGGGTACTTGCATAATCAATATTTGTATACCTAACCCTGAATTGTACCCCACATCCTTAAAATAAAATAAAATAAAAATAATAATAATAATAATAATAATAATAAAAACAAAACTTGAGCTCTTGTTGTCTGTGCTTTGGATATCATATCCAAAAAATCATTGCTGAGACCAATGTCAAGGAAGGAATTTTTTTCTTTTGTTTTCTTCTAGGAGTTTTATAATTTCAAGTCTCATGTTTGTCTTTAATCCATTTTGAGTTGATTTTTGTGTTTGTATGACATCAAGGAAGTTGCATGTGGATATCCAATTTTCCCAGCACCATCTATGGAGGACATGTGGTGGGTAGGTCTATGAAAACTTGTCCCCAAAGTCTGAGGGAGCTAAGAGGCTGAAGAAAGAGGCTGACACATTCAATTTCTCAGAAGGAAATATTTAATAGGAACTTACAGAACCAATGTGTTGGGTGACCATGAGATGATGGATCCACCCTGCAGAAAATATCCTTTCTATAGTAAATTTTTTAGTAAAACATGTGCAACTAGTCACATCTGGGACTTTCTGAGACTCATGACCACTGGGGAGGTTAGGTAAACATCTTTATGAGGATTTATCTACGCTTCAGGCATTATTTCTTTATTGGGGGATTATCTATGTTACGGTCATTGTTCAAAGATCTTGTGCAGAACACTTTGGTATACAGGGTCAAACATTGGTCATCATGGTCATTTTGTTTCAAGGTGGTGTCACTCTTGGCATGCAAAAGGCTGCTTTCCTACAAGGAAACTATTCTTTTCTACTTGTTGGAAATTACTTAGTTGATTTTACAAGACGTCTTGCATTTATTTCTAGGCTCTTTATTCTGTTACATTGGTTAATGTGTCTGTTTCTATGCTAGCATCATATTGGTTTGGAGTTTTTTTTTTGAGTTGGAGTCTCACTCTGTTGCCCAAGCAGGAGTGCAGTGGCATGCTTACGGCTACTGCAGCCTCTATCTACTGGGCTCCAGTGATTTTTCTGCCTCAGCCTTCCAGGTAGCTGGAACTATAGGTATATGCTACCATGCCCGGCTAATTTTTTGATTTATTGTAGAAATGAGGTCTCTCCAAGTTGACAGGCTGGTCTAGAACCTCTGGGCTCAGGCAATCCTCTCACCTCAACCTTCCAAAGTGCTGGGATTATGGGCATGAACCATCACACCTGGTCAACATCATTCTGTTTTAAGTACTATAGCTTTGTAATAAACTTTGAAATCAGGAAGTGTGATGGCTTTGTCTTTGTTCTTCTTTCTTAAGATGGCTTTGGCTACTGGGGTACTTTGTGGTTTTACACAAAATTTACAAGATTGTTTTTGTCTATTTCTGCAAAAAGTCACTGAAATTTTGATAGAAATTGCATTGAATCTGTAGATTACTTTGGGTACTATAGACATTTTAACAACATTAATTCATCTAATCCTTGAATATGGTATAGCTCTCCATTTATTTGTGTCTTCAATTTCTTTCATCAATGTCTTATAGATTTTAGTGTACAAGTCTTTCACTTCCTTGGTTAATTTATTCCTAAGTATTTTACTCTTCTTGATGCTATTATAACTAAGATTACTTTCTTGATTCCCTTTTTGGATAGCTTGTTGTTAGTATAAAGAAAAGCTACTAATTTTTGTATGTTAATTTTATATCCTGTAACTTTACTGATTTTTTAAAATCAGCTTTAAAAATTTTTAATAAAATATTTAGGATTTTCAACATAACGAATTTTGTCATTTGCAAACAGAGACAAGCAACAAAAGCAAAAATGAACAAGTGGGATGACATCAAAGTAAAAAATTCTGCACAGCAAAGCAAACAACAAAATGAAAGGCCAGCCTGTGGACAGGGAGAATATACTTGCCAACCATTTATCTGAGAAACAGTTTTATCTAAAATATATCAGAAACTCATACAACCCAAAAGCCCCAAACCAAATAATCTGATTAAAAATTGGGCAAAGAACTTGAGTAGACATTTTTCCAAAGAAGAACATATAGATGGTCAATAGATATAAGAAAAGGTGCTCAGCATCACTAATCACCAGGGAAATGCAAATTAAAACCACAATGAGATATCGCCTTCCATCTGTTAGGATGACTGTTATTAAAAGACAAAAGATACATATTGATAAGGGTATGGAGAGAAGGAAACCTTTATATATTGTTGGTGGTAATGTAAGTTGGTATAGGTTTTATAGACAACAGTATGGAGACTCCTCAAAAAATGAAGGATTAGACTATTAAATGATTTAGCAATCCTGCTTCTGTATTTATTTCCAAGGAAATAAAATCAGTATCTCAGAGAGGTATTTGCATTTCCACATTTGTTGCAGCATTATTCACTATAGCCAAAATATGAAAACGATCTAAGTGTCTGTGGACAGATTAATGAATAAAGAATAATGTATATACATACTGTATACACATATGCATTTACATATACAGATATACAATGGTATATTACTTGATTTTTAAAAAAGAAGGAAACCCTGTAGGAAATTGTCCTAAGTGAAATAAACCAGATACAGAAAGAAAAATACCGCATAATCTCATTTATATGTGGAATACAAAAAAGTCAAATTCAAGTAGCAGAGAGAAAGTAGGTTACCAGGGATGGGTCAGGGAGTGGGGAATGGGAAGATATTGGCTAAAGGGTACAACGTTTTGGTTACACAGGATGAATAGGTTCTAGAGATCTAATGTACAGCATGGGGATTAGGGATGACAGTTAATAATAATATATGATTATTATTGGAAATTTGCTAAGAGTATAGATCTCAAGTATTCTCATACACAAAAATGGTAATTGTATGGATGTGTTAATTAGCTTGACTGTGATATCTAGTTTACTACAGGTGCATATCAAAACCTTATGTTTTATACTCTAAATATATGTAATTTTTATCATAAAAAAAAGAACTTGAGCTCCATTGTCTCTCATTGGACAATCCTGTTGCTTTCTTCCCACTGTAGCTAATTCTCAACTTTGACAACATGGAATACTATGCCAAAAAACAAAACAAAACATGTCTTTGGGTCACCAGTTTGAGAACTCTTGAGCAACCACTGAAAACCAAAATGCCTATTTGAGGAATGTCTACAAAGGTGAAGACCTGGTTGATGTCTTCTCTTCAACCTTCACACTGAGAAGGTAGTCTCTTGTCCCCTGAGGTCGAGGAAAACCCAAATATGTGGAGGATACATTAAATGTCTGACTAGCTTTCTAGGGAGGGGAGGGACACATTGTATTTATTTCTGATGAATCTGAGGCAGCTGAAAGCAAAGTACTGGTAGTTTTTTCAATACTCTGATATCGTCAATTTTTAATGAATGACTTTGCTACATTAGTTGAAAAATTAGAATCCCTAAAATTGACAAGAGAAAGGAGAAGATTCTGGTGGGAGGAAATGACTGCGTTTTAGGGTCCTCACCGTTTCTCTGTGAATTCATCTTTTTGGGGGAGTACCTTGCTCATGACTGCTGTGGTTCTCACTCTAACTGGCTTCAGGGCTGGAGTGTGGGGGCAAATATTCTCCTCCTTAATGCCCTAGACCAAATGTAGGTTCAAATCCTTTTTCTTGGTCTCCATGGCACAGCTAGACAAGACTATCCTGCTTACATAAGATTTTCGTGATGCTATGAGCAAATATTCGTTCACCCATCTTTTAACAGGCATTTATGGGTGCTCCCTAAAGGCATTGTTGCTTGGGTTAGAGAGTTATTGAACAAAATAATGTCTCTGGCTTTGTGGTGCTACTCCAGGGCTCATCAATTCGAGGTGATTGTAAGTGAGATAATCTTAATTACAACACATAGCTTACTCACCGTCCTGTGTTCTATTATACAGACTGTTCTTAGTGAAAGCTGCCTTACCTATCCCTGACTACAGGGACATTCCCTCTTTTTAAATTCCAGAACTAAGAGTGGAGGCATCAGAATTGTTCTTTCTCCAGCAGTCTTGACTTACTTTCCTCTTTGAAGACATTTTTATTACCCAGAGAGATCGCCTCTATCCACAGGTGTCTGACATCTACCCTAGTTCCACAGATATCTAGCCTACTTCCAAAGAATAAATATATTAGAAGGCAACATAACAACCCTAGATACATAACACAGAAAGGGTGTTGTGGTGGGGTGTCACTAAACAATTAATTCTATATAGGCATACATTGAAGATAATGTAGGCTCAGTTATAGACCCCCACAATAAAGCGGATATTGCCATAAAGTGAGTCATATGAATTTTTTTGGTTTCTTAGTACACATAAAAATAATGTTTACATTATATTGTCCCCTATTACATTTGAAATAGCATTGTTTGAAAAATGTACATACCTTAATTAAAAAATATTTTGTTACTAAAAAATGCTAACAGTCACCTGAGCCTTCAGCAAGTTACAATCTTTTTGCTAGTGAAGGGCTTTGCCTCGATGTTGATGGCAGCTGACTCATCAGGGTGGGGTTGCCAAAGGTGAGGGTGGCTGTGGCAATTTCTTAAAATAAGACAACAGTAAAGTTTGCCACACCAATTGACTTTTCTTTTATGGAAAATGTCTCTGTATCCCGTGATGCTGTTTGATAGCATTTTACCCACAGTAGAACTTCTTTCAAAGTTGCAGTCTATGCTCAAACCCTGCTGCAGCGTTATCCCCCAAGTTTATGTACTATTCTAAATATTTTGTTGTCATTTCAACAGTGTTCATAGCATCTTCACCAGGAAGAGATTACATCTAAGAAATCACTTTCTTTGCTCATTCATAAGTAACAACTCCTCCTTCATCAGAGTTTTATCCTGAGATTGCAGCAATTCAGTCACATCTTCAGGCTCTACTTCTTCTTTTTTTTTTTTGAGTTGGAGTCTCACTCTGTTGCCCAGACTGGAGCGCAGTGGCTGCTCCCGGCCACCGCAGCCTCGACCTGCTGGGCTCCGGCAATCCTTGTTCCTCAGCCTTCCATGTAGCTGGAACTACAGGCGCGCGCTACCACGCCTGGCTAATTTTTTGATTTATTGTAGAGACGAGGTCTTGCCAAGTTGCCCAGGTGGGTCTTGAACCCACGGGCTCAGGCAATTCACTCACCTCAGCCTCCCAAAGTGTGAGATTACAGGCTGGGCCATCGAGCCCGGCTTCTTCTTCTAATTGTAGTTCTCTTGCTATTATATTTCTACCACATCTCAGTGACTTCCTATACTGAAGTCTTGAACTCCTTAAAGCCATCTATGAAGGTTGAAGTTAATTTCTTACAAACTCCTGTTAATGTTGATATTTTGACCTTCTCCCATTAATCATGACTATTCTTAATGGCATTTTGAATGACGAATACTTTCCAGAAGGTTTTCTATTTACTTTGCTGAGAGTCATCAGAAAAATTACTATCTAAGGCAGCTATAGTCTTACAAAAGGTAGTTCTAAGATAATAAGACTTTAAAGTAAAAATGGCTGGGGAAGGTGGCTCATGTCTATAATTCTAGCACTTTGGGAGGTTAAGATGAGAGGATTTCCTGAGCCCAGGAGTTTGAAACCAACCTGGGAAGCATGGTGAGACCTCATCTCTACAATAAAATACAAAACAATTAGGTGGTGTGCCCCTGTATTCCCAGCTACTTGGAAGTCTGAGATGAAAAGATCACCTGAGCCCAGCTGGTAGAGTCTGCAGTAGCTGTGAGTGCGCCACTGCTCCAGCATGGGTGACAGAATGAAACTCCAACTAAAAAAAAAAGTCAAAAGGACTCTTTGATCCATGGGTTATAGAATGGATGTCCTGTTAGCAGGCATGAAAGCAACATGAATCTCCTTGTACATCTTCATCAGAGTTCTTTGGTGACCAGGTACATTGTCAATGAGCAGAAGTATTTTGAAAGGAATCTTTTTTCTCTGAGAAGTAGGTCTCTACAGTGGGCTTAAAATATTCAGTCAACCATGCTGCCATCCAGGCTTTGTTGTTCCATTTATAGAGCACATGCAGAGTAGATTCAGCATAATTCTTAAGAGTCCTAGGATTTTCAGAATGATGAGTGAGCATTGACTTCAACCTGAAGTCACCCACTGCTCTAGTCCCTAACAAGAGAATCAGCCTACCCTTTGAAGCCTTGAAGCTAGGCATTAATTCTCTCTCTAGCTAGAAAGTCTTGGATGGCATCTTCTTGCAGTAGAAGTCTATTTCATCTACATTGAAAATCTGTGGTTTAGTGTAGCCACCTGCATCAATTATCTTAGCTTCATCCTTAGGATAATTTTCTGCAGCTTCTCCATCAGCACTTGCTGCTTTGTCTTGTACTTATAGGTGACAGAGATGACTTCTTCCCTTAAACCTCGTAAATCACTTTCTGCTAGCTTCACATGTTTCTTCTGTTCCTTCAACATCTCGCTCATCTTGAAGAGAGTTAGGGCTTTGTTCTGGATTAGGTTTAGGCTAAAGGAAGTGGGGTGGCTGGTTTGACTTTCTATCCAGATCACGTAAACTTTTTCTATATCAGTAATAAGACAATTTTGTTGTCTTCTTATTCAGCTGTTCGCTGGAGTAGCACTTTTAATTTCCTTCAGTAACTTCTCTTTTGCATTCACAACTTGGCTCACCATTTGGTACAAGAGGCTTAGCTTCCAGCTTATCTTGGCCTCCCTCTTAAGCTTAATCATTTCTAGTTTTTGATTTAAAGTCAAGGATGTGGAACTCTTCCTTTCACTTGAACTTGTAGATGCCACGGTAGGGTTATTAATTGGCCTAATTTCAGTGTTGTTGTGTCTCAAGGAATAGAGAGGCCTGAAGACAAGGAGAGAGAAGGGGAAAGGGTCACTTTGGTCTGTGGGACAGTCAGGGCACACACATTTATCAATCAAGTTTGCTATCTTATGTGGGCTTGGTTTGCGGCACCCCAAGACAGTTACAATAGTAACACCAAAGATCACTCATCAAAGATCACCATAACAGATATAAGAATAACCAAAAAGAGTGAAATATTACAAAATTACCCAAATGTGACACAGAGATGTGACGTGAGTACATACTCTTGGGAAAAGGTCGCTGATAGATTCACTTGATGCAGGGTTGCCACAAACCTTCAATTTTTAAAAAAACACTACCTGCAAAAAACAGTAAGGTAAAATGCAATAAAATGAGGCATGTCTGTACTTCAAATTACCTAATTTTGGGATCAAAAGAGTTGACATAATATTGCAGAAAAACAATACAGTTTAGCAAGTTGGGAATCTATCTAATCTCTGAATATGATTTTTAATAAGGCTGTTATTAAAGCTATATTATATATATTTTGAATCATATATCTACATTTGAAAATTATAATTAAAGATCCTTTGGTATGTGTCATTTCCTAGAATGACTGAACATTGACTTCCACTGGGTACAAGAATACTTTTAAGCGACCCAAGCATTAGCTTAACATTCATTTTACATTCAAATATTTTGTAATACACATATTTTGTAATAGATACTGTGCTAGGTATCAAAGATATAGCCAATGACTTAGGGACCTATTTACATAAACCAAATTAAGTATAAATAATTTAATAAATAATTACATAATATGTGTGTGTGTGCCTGTATGTGTGTGTGTAATATGTATAACTGTATCAATCAAAATTCATTTGGAAAGGCAGGGTCACTGTGTGTCTCATGGAACAAAGAATACATTCTAAAAAGTAGTCTTTGTGAGAGCGACTGGGGAAGTGAAGGCCTGGAAGTGGAGTCAGAGGCTCAGGGAAGTGTCCTTTGTCTGAGGTCCAGAGGTTCCTTGTGCAGCTTTCACAACGGGGATCTTGTGGAGAGCCTTCGTGGGACCACGGCTTTGCATCTGATGGTGGACTTGGGCAGTGAGGGGCAGCGGTACCAGCAGTCAGGAGGGGAAGCTGGAGGCCGAGCAGAGGGGAGTGCCGGCCCTCTAGGGGCTATCTTGCTTCCATCTATCACCAGCTCTGACCACGTTTGCTGTTTTACTTCTGCATTCCAATTTTTTGTGTAATTTCCTTTATATTTTGGCCAGCTCTAACCTCTAACCTGGAGCCACACAGAGAAGATATTTTGGGAAGCATAGTTTCCATCTTTAATTAACTTGACATTCACAAGACAGCAAAATAATTACGCAAGGAAAAGTATAGGCTCGCGCGCATACACACACACACACACACACACACACACACACACACACACACTATTGGCCTGTTGTGATCTATTACAAATCTTTTCAAAAATGGCTTCATAAATACGTTTACACAGACGCTATAATCCCTACGGAGTTGTTTTGTTACTCTTTTCAGTAATAACTTACCTTTTTTTTTTTTTTGAGTTGGAATCTCACTCTGCTGCCCAGGCTGGAGTGCAGCAGCCATGCTCTCAGCCACTGCAGGGTTGACTTCCTGGGCTCCCGTGATCCTTCTGCTTCACCCTTTCAAGTAGTCAGAACTACGGGCACACGCTACCATGCTCGGCTAATTTTTGATTTATTGTAGAGACGAGGTCTTGCCAACTTGTCCGGGCTGGTCTCGAACCCATGGGCTCAGGCAATCCACTTACTCTGGCCTCTCAAAGTGCTGGAATTATGGGTTGAGCCACTGAGCCTGGCCAATAACTTATCTTAAAGTAATGCTAAACAGGATTTTTTTTTTAGAGCAAACAGAAAGTCTAACAGTTTTTTTGTCTCTCTTGGATGCATCATATTTTGCAGAAAATCTTCCTCATCTCAAGCGCTTAAGCTAGCATGTAAAGCCCTGTGACAGATACAGTGCAATTTCTTCCATTTCAGAGCCTGTGTGGATGTCAACAGGCTCCCCAATCAGTTAGAAACTCTTATAAATCACAAGTTCTGTTGTCTTGCTAGGTGTTTGGTTATTGTTGAGGAAAATCCATTTACAGAACATACTCATACAGCTCTTTTTATTCTCATGCCCTCCAGAGAACTGGCAACAAATGGTGCTCTCAGATGACAAAAGTTTGTCTTGACCAGGATGACAGAATCTGAGGTAAAAGAAATCCTCAAAATTCTAGGGTGAATAATTCTGAAATGAACACATCATTATAATAAAAATAAATACAGATTTCTTTATTCATAATTTCTTTTCTAGCTGTGAAAGGAGAAGGTCACCTCACATTCTGAAAAGCTTATTTCAATGGTCCTTTTGCATCATTTGATAAGGAAAATCTCTAGGTGAAACAGGGGTACAAACTTGGGAAAAGGAAGACCAGGGTTTCCATTCTTAGCTTTTGCCATTTGTGACCTTGGGCTATTAACCTTTGTAGACTTCTTTTCTCTCCTTCCTTTCTTTTCTTTTTCCAAATGTGCACCTTAAAGGATTTTCATAAGGACCAAATGAAATAAGTAATTCAAGTACTTAGCTAATTGTTAGTACTCAATAAATGTTAATTTCTTTACTATACTATTCAATACAAAGTTATTTTATCGTGGTCATAATGTACCTTTCTCTCCTAAAGCTAGCTCTAAGAAGCTTTAGTGGACATTGAATTCTTCATAAATTAAGACTGATGCTTCTTATTGAATGAATAATAGATTTGCCACAAGGCTGATCACTGGCCTTTCTTTCTGCTTTTTGCCTTTGAATGAGAAGTGACCATAGCTCAATAAAGTTTATCAGAATAAGAGGCCACTGGAGAGGGGGAAACATCTCTCTCTAGTTATGTTTTGGAAGATGTTTGACTTTTTAATGCAATGATTGGAATATTATTCTTCTCAACAGCAGGAGGAAAGGCTAAAGCTAATCTATTCAAATTCGAAGCAGACAGCCATTGAACTGATTCAGTAATATCCAAGAAATGACAATTGTTGTTAAGGAGAATGGTTAAACATGGATTGACTAGAGTTCTCACCTGGCATGTTTTATGTTGTTTTTTGTTTTTGTTTTTGCTGTAGATATAGATCAAACAACATCTTGATGTTTTCTTCATCTTCTCAAAACCTTTCAAGATGTTTCTTGACTTAAAATCTTATATTCCTATTAAAAACATGGAAGCTTAGAAAAAAATACTTGAGTCCTATAGTACAAAAATATAAAACAGTTTTCTTATGTTTATGCAGGTGAATAAAAATTTCCAGCTAAGATATTTCATTGCCAGATTATTCCTCACAATCCCAGGGGGAGCTCAGACATGAGCCAAGTTCCAGATTTAAGTTGTCTCCTTGGAAATTATTTAAATAAGACATAACATAACATACCACTGAGGCCATAACTTACTTCAGTGTTATGTACTTGTAAAAAAGTTAAACAGCTTCTGGGTAGAGCTTATGAATAAGGAGAAGCTGTCTCTACAGATAATCATTAGATTTTATATGAATTTATAAATAAAATTTTGCTGTTAAGAACAAATCAGATGTGTCTATTTTAACTTTTACTGGGACTAGAATTTTCTGGGAGTTCTTTAATTGAGATGACAGTCTATATTAAAATGACTTGAGCTGTGGTTTGGCCAAGAGGCCTGTGGACAGTAAACCAGAAGACCTGGGCATGCCATTTCACCCCTTTGGGCCAAAATAGCCTTGTCTATAAAATGAGAGGGGCTCTTCTGATGGCTTCTCAAACCCTTTATGGTTTTATGGTCATAGGAAATTGCCTTAGGCACCAGTCACTGGAGGATATCCTTACTGATTAGGTTTTATTAAATGCAATTACTCCTCCCTTTAAAAAAATGCTCTTCCTTTTTCATATTTTATTGATTTTTTTATTTTAAAGACATTATTTAATTGATTTTACTATACAAAATCCATTCAAAATTTTTGTTTGGACTCTTTTCTCCTTCATAATAATGGTTCACTTGTTAGCCCTTGTGATAGGTACTAGGACAAAACATAAAAAATCACAAAATAAATGGAGTTGGAAGGGACCGTGACAGATCATCTGGTCCAGCCATCTGCAATTGCAGCATGTTTTAGTGTTTACTTGCTCTATAAATAACCACGAGTATCCAGCCAAGTCTATTCGCTGTAGCATGGTCAAAAGTGCTGGTCAAACTTAGGAACTTTTCCCTTTATTTATCCTTGGAACTCTTTTGCTTTACTTGGTTAGGGCTTCCTGGAAATCATCTGATTCCAGAATGGAGTCTGAAATGAATAGCTATAGGAAACTGGGTTCCACAGGCAAGGTAAACTCCAGACAATTTTCAGACAGACCTTCGCCATTTCTACTTCTGTCTCGACCTTGAGGGCAGTTCCATGTTTGCCAGCATCCTCTTGTCTCATCTCCATTTCTGTGTGGGTAAAAGACAGAACGTGTACCAAGAGCCTGGCATAGTGCTAAGCTTGGAGTAGGACACAAGAATGACAACACAGAACTTCTAGAACGTGAGTTCCTTGGGGCTTGCTAACTGCTATTGTCTGCATAACTTGAATCATGAGTGGCACTTAGTAGGTGTTTGGTAGATGCTTAGTGAACTCACTTGCTCATGTATTCTTCCCTTACTCTTGTGTCTCTCTCTCTGTCTTCCCCTCCCCCCACCTCTCTCATTATTCTGTTCATTCACTTTTCTGTCTCTCTCTTACCTGAAGAAATTCAAATTATTAAGAGAATGAGGAGGTTGATATAGGAGCTCTCCATTCACTTCTCTTTGACCAGAAAAAAATGGAATATATTGGTGGGTGTGTGCATTGGACAGAATGAAGAAGCTTCTGGAAGAAATATTTCTCTAGCAATTGATATGCTTATTTGTAAGGAAGGATTTTTTTTTTTTTTAACTTTTAAATTTTTTATCTTAAAGATGTGGAATACAACTCAGTGTTAGGTATACAAATATTCATTATGCAGGTACCCTTGCTGATGAGGTGTGCCGCCCCTTCCCCAAGGCAGATTCCCACTACTGCCAATCCTACCTCCCTCTCCCCCACCCCCCCAGTTTCCCACTACTGTCAGTCCTTTTCTTTCAGTGTTACAATAGTTGTTCAAGGTCAGCTTATGAGTGAGAACAGTAAGGATTTCCAGAGAAATAAAGCGTACATAAGCTGGGTTATCCCAGCCACAAATTTCACCTTGAAGTTTCTCAGAGGTGTGACTGAGAGGCTCTGGTATGAAGCAGCTGGAGTTTTGCTGTTAAATCTTGTCCCTAAGCTCCCCTCGAAAGACCCAGTCACCTGGGTCACGTGGTTCCCTGCAGAAGAGCCCTGTGTATATCTTCAATGCATGCCAGTGCTAATCCTTGCAAGAGCTCCCTTTTTTCTGCTGTCTCTATCCCCAGAGTAGTTGCTCAGGTATGCATGGGGTATTCAGACCGTGCTGCTTTCTTTGGTAATTCTCCTTTAAACGGCAAGAGAATAAACCAGAAGACCCTTTGTAGCGGAGACATTTCTTATCTCTCCAGCTTCCTTCCTCTCACACCCAAGCCACGTTGAACTCTCTGCTCTCCCCAAAGACCCCCATGTTCTGTCACATTTCTGAGGCTTCATACACACCTCACTTTCTGCCTACAATGTCTCTCTTCTTTCCCTTATGTGGTGGGTTGAAAAGTGACCCCCAGAAGATATCCATGTCCTAATCCCTGCACAATCTTATATGGAAAAAATAAATAAGTGAAGGATCTTCTTAGGTACAATTAAGTGAAGCATCTTGAAATGGGGAGACAACCCTGGATCCTCCAGTGTCTCCTAAGTGTAACCTCAGGAATCCTTTTATGAGGGAGGGAGGGAGAAGCTTGACCCATGTGGAGGGAAAGGCATTTTGAAGACAGGGAGGGACTGGGGTGATCTGAAAACAAGCCGAGGAATGCTGGCAGCCCTTGGAAGCCTGAAGAGGCGAGGGAGAGAGTGCAGCCTTGCCAGCTCTGCCCTGGTGATACTGATTTCAAACTCACCACCTTGAGAGAATACATTTCTGTTGCTTTCATTTATTGATCTTGTGGTAACTAGTTGCAGCAGCCATGAGAAATGATCTTTATTTTTTTTGAGTTGGAATCCCACTATGTTGCCCAGGCTGGAGTGCAGTGACACGATCATGGTTCACTGCAGCCTCAACCTCCTGGGCTCAGGTGATCCTCCCGCCTCAACCTCTCAACCTCTTGAGCACCTGGGAAGACAGGTGCACGTCACCATGCCTGGTTACTTTTGTGTGTGTGTGTGTGTTTTTGGTAGAGACAAGGTCTTGCTATGTTGTCCAGGCTGGTCTTGAACTCCTGGGCTCAAGTGATCCTCCCACCTCAGCAACCCAAAGTGCTGGGATTACAGGTGTATGCCACCACACCTGGCCCAATCCATTTTTTTTTTTTAAATACTAGGCTAACACCCTGAATCTTGGCATCTCAGCTCAGATGGCTTCTCCTCCAGAAAGTTCTCCTGTGTCCTCCTTGGGTTCCAGTTTCATTGTCCCTCAGATACTTCCACAGCTGTCTAGGCTCACTTTTATCAGGGACCCCATCACCTTTTCCTCTAAATGTCTCTTATTTTGTTTACTTAACTCCTAATTCTTTGCACCCCGAGGGCATGGCCTGTGGTCTTCAATTCTTCCTCCAGGCCCCTAGACCACAGTTTTTCATAAACACACAGTTACATATGGCTTCTTCCATTAAATCAGCCACCTGCAATGCCAATTGGAATACACTGTTACCATATCGTATTTTTTTTTTGCCAGAAAGATCCGACTTTTATTTCTTAAACACTGTGAAGGGAGAGGGGAAGATGGTACCCTGATGAGAGAGGGATCATTAGCAAAGGGCATGAGGGAAGTGCTGGAATCTGTGGTTGGGATCTTCCTGCAGTCATTTTTTTGTATATCAGGCCAAACTTGTGTCTTTTGACAGGCATATCACGGAGGTAAGCATCACTGGGGTGGGGGGGATGTGGTTTCACCTTCTGCTGGCTCTGAAAGTCCTGCTGGTTAATAGGGACCCATCCTGGGGGAACAGCAGTTGCCCAAGGTTCTGTTTCAGCAGAAGCTCTATCCTGTTCATCTCAGGAGCCCGCTTCAGGAGCAGGAATTGGATGGGACTGAGGCTTCAGGTGGTCCTGGAGCACATGCCAGTAGGCCCTGACGCCGTCCTCAGATATGTTGGCAGCACTGCTGATCCCACCCCCAGCTACTTCCTGAGTTGCCATTGGAAGTTCAGTGGGCAGAAAGACCTTGCCCTGAGCCTCAGCGAGAGAATGCTTCCCCAGCCCCCTGCGACAACAGCAGAAGAGGCCTTATCATATTTTCTTTTCAACCTCTGATCTGGGAAATTAACCACAAGATTCCTCCAACCCATTGGAGCACAAGGTCGTTGAAGCCCCCCAGTTCTCAGCGAAGGCAGCTATAATCTCCTGTGCTTGCCTGGGAGTCTCCAGGAAGGCCACTCTGTCTGCATTCACAGTCCTCATTGATAAGAACTCTTGTTCCCATCCCCCCACCCCCTTACTACTCTCGAGGGATTGAGAAGAATGAAGTTTGTTCTTAGACTGGACTCTCACACAGTGTCTTAGCCCAGGTTTCTGGTTAATTCCTTCATGATCCTTAAGGCCTACGTTTTCCTGCTTCTTGTCCCTGGCATCATCATTGCTGATCCAGGATGTGGAATTTCATACCATTGTGTGGGTGGAGAAGCACTATGATAAAGTTTGTGTTCTGTGAATATTGGCTGCATGGCGTTGCTCAGTCCGTATGATGGGAGAGTAGCTGGATTTCTTTATTCCTTTTCTTTTCAGTCAGGGTCTCACTCTGTCAGCGGGGTTGGAGTGCAGTGGCACAATTACAGCTCACTGCAGCCTTGACATCCTACTCTCAGCAGCCTGAGTAGCTGGGAATACAGGCACCACTACATCTGGCTAATATTTGGATTTTTTGGTAGAGACAAGGTCTTGTTATGTTGCCCAGGCTGGCCTTGAACTGGACTCAAGCGATCCTTCTGCCCTGGTCTCCCAAAATGCTTGGATTACAGGTGTGAACCACTGCGGCTGACCTGGATTTCTGAATTCTAGGTTGTTGCGGGAATCCAGTCATCAGGGGAAGAGGATCTGGACCACAGTGGTGGTGCTGAGGTAGAATGGGAAGAAATGCATTCAAGAGACATCATGCACGTTTCCGGCCCATGTCATTCTGCATTTTCTATTTAAGCATAAATGAATATTCAAGTTGGGTTTGCAACAACTGGGAATATAGAATGTTCGAGCCTCACAGTCCTCCCACCCCGTCTTGTTCTTTCTGGTGAGAGAGGATGTCAGAAGCCGGTTAGGCAGACAGAGAGGGAGGGTCCTGAGGAGACTTAACACCTGTGGGAACACCCCCTGCACCTCCCCCATATATAACTGTTGCCTGGAAATGTGGTTAGTGTGCTTAAAAACATCCTTCCAACCCAGGATGTTTTGCTAAAAGGGACTTTTTGTTGCTTTTAAATGCAGGCACCATAGCATAACTAAATGTCCTAATTTGACCTTGGCTTATTATAATATTATTAACATAGCATTTGCATTGCGGTTTAATCACCCCCACCCCCATCCCAGTGGGCTTTTCTGTGGTACATATGTGTAATATTCAAGATGGAGTAACTTTGGTCAAGGACCCGTATGCGCAATACAAATTGGGTCTCAGAAAGTAAGGGGCGGATGAGATGTACATGAGAAAAACGCCCCCAAAGATAAGATAAAAACCACAAAAAAACCTCCTAACACCAGGTTCCCCGTTTTGGGCCCCCTCTCTTTTATGGAGAGAGCTTTGTTGCTTGATAAACTTCTTCTTTCATGCATCCTTTTGGTGTCCATCCTCCTTAATCTTCTCGTTTGTGGGACAAGAACCCAAGGCTGCTGGTTACAGCTGACAGTGGAGTTCAAAACTCCTACACCACTGGGAGCCATGGCTTACATCTGTTTGAGGGTGCATCTCCCCAGCTCCTCTGTTCCAGGCTTCTTGCCTAACGGCCTCACAAGGCCTCTGTCTATTACCTCCTGATGCTCCCAGCTACTCTTCCAGCTGGGGACAAAGGCTTGGTCATCCTGGCCTGCTTTGTTTTACATCCCATCATTCCTAATTGGGTTAGGACCTTCACTTAACTCCCTCTACAGAGTTGAGACCAAGTCATGTATTTTATTAGGACTTTACTGAAAGCTCAGGGACAATGAGGAAAAGCACCACGGGACTTAATTTACGACTAGCTATGAGACTTCACTATTCTTCCACATCTCACAGTCCCAATTTGGCCTCTGGCCTGAACCTTCCTGCCCAAAGTCCCCGACCCCAAAGGCCCCGAGCAAGTTGCTTTGGAGTCCAAGCCCAATTACTATGCAGCTCAGAGAGAGGGAGGAATTTCTCACACCGTTTTCTGGTTCAAGATGTTGGCAGTGGGCATGTCTTCTCTCTTCAGAGGAAACCACACTGGGTCTTGTAGGCTGGTGCCCCGCAGGCCCACATCTGTGCATTCCGGCTTAATTGCCTTTTGAAAAATCACAGCATGAGAGCCTGTGGAGGGAAGCCACGTCTCTCCTCCAATGTGGATTGAAGTTTTTCTGGCAATTTTTTTTTCCGATGTCAGGTCTCCATTCACTGCAAAAGGCAGTGAAACAAAACAAAATGAAAACAAACCAACCCCAAACTCTCCACAATAACAAGGAATAATTTGAAATACAGTGCACTGCATCCATCAGACAGAACCTGACCTAATATCCTACCTTGTTCACATCTCCCTTTCTTCTCTTCTCTTCGAGCAAAGGCGGCTGGTGGACAGGGCACCACTGGATTTCCAAACAGCACACTAAACTGTCTAAAGCAGGGGTGTCCAATCTTTTGTCTTCCCTGGGCCGCACTGAGTAAAAAGGAATTGTCTTGGGCTGCACATAAATTATATAATATAGTTGGTATATGTATATAATAAGACTTTTAAAAATAATTTTTACTTTAGAGTTTAGAAAAATGAGAACGATATACAACTAGTGGGAAATTTGATCTTGTTTTTGTGAAACTAATCTATCAGTGTCTGGTTTGATACAAGTAATCACAATTCTTAGTGAGCTCTCAAGGTGCTCTTCAGAAATGTTTGTTCGAGTTTTGCTCTTCGTTTGCGTCATAAATGGAAACAGCTGCTCACCAATGTATGAGCTGCCAAATAGTGATGTCGTGAATCCTTATATGAAGTGATTGTCAACTTCAAAAACAGAACTACGTGTGGGGTCATGAAGAAAATAAGCACTAAAAAACATATGATGTTAAAAGATTTGTGGGGCTGCATCACCAGCTGTCCTCGGCTACAGGCAGCCTGTGGGTCGTGGGTTGGATAGGCCTGGTCTAAAACATAAACGAGGTTGACGGTGATGTCAATGTTTTCTTCAGGGTCAATGAATCAATCCTTTACATTGTGTAGTTAAAGGACCCGTTTTATTGATTTCCCCCGAAGAAATTGTGTTCCACAAGTGAATTTCTGCTTCAACCTCTCATGAGGCTTGACAAAGATCTTGAGGTTTTGAAATGGCAGTTTTTCTGGCTTCTACTCAGCAAGGCTTCAAAAAAAAAAAAAAACCCCTGGCTTGTGGTCCTCAGTCTTTTATGTAATTCTGGCAGAACATGTGACTGCCTGGTATAATAGTTTGAACGAAAGAGGTGTTAAGGTTTTCAAATATGAGTAAGTGATAGAATAGCGTGTGGTATTAAGAATTCTGAGAAAAGGGCTTTAGGTGGTAAGATGAAAACTTGGCTAATTAATAACTTTTTTGGTGTGTGGCTAACTCCAATTCCCAGATGTTGAACTTTGATGAATTCTAAGTTTTGATTGCTTATAAATCTAGCTGCACACATGAGTAGCCATACTATGCTTTCTTGTCATCAGAAAACAATAGACTAGCTTTTCATTTTAGGCTATGGAGGTAAATTGGTTCAAGTTTTGTGGTTCAGGGTTCCCTCAAACATAGGAGTTTATTCTGTGAACTTTTTTTAAAAGTAGAATTCTCATTTGAAATAGGATTTTCCAGAACTAAGAGTTTTCAGAGTAGTGCAGATTAGACAAGTTAGCAGATGACTTTAATTTAACTATATTAATATTCCCATTAAAATAAGGTGAGGACATCTGTTAAAAATAATTATCTTTATTGTCCAGTGTTTCTCTAGAATTTGATAATATGAAGCAAGGTCTCAGCAATAACACTGTATTCCATTTTCATCATTATGCTTAATTATATTCTGCTTTATCTGCATATATACAGAATCTAATCCATTAATTATAATTTTATTTTAATTACTAAAGTGTTTTATTTTTGAGACTACCCTAGAGGATTATTTTGTTTTCTCAGGTAATAAGCAAATATTCATTTTCCACCATTATTAAAATAATTTCATTTTTCTTATCAGCTTTAAAAAATAATAATCATGATAATTGTTCTTGATATTTAGTTAGTATATTGTACAGTGTTTGATTTTGTTTGTTAATAAAATACTTTTCTTTTACTTAGTGTTTCTTGTTTCTAGACCTTTCTCTCATTTAGAAGTAAATACTTAGCACATTATCAGTTCTCTTTAATCTTTTTGAAATGCATTCCTTAATGTCTTTCTTAATCTTTAAATAAGCTTCTCTTTCAATTTCAATACACTGGAAATAAGTCCCTTTAGTTTATTAATGACTTATTTATTGACACCGATTTTCTTGTTGGATTAAAAAAATAATTATATTGGCACATACTTGATAAACTCCTTAGTAAATCACTTCAATGTTCTTATTCTCCTGCCTTCAATTTAAGGTAATGAAAATTAATCAATCTGTTGTAGGTACACTCAAATGTAACTTTTCCCCATGGGTCTCAATAACCTTCATGCATCTGCTATCTAAAATGCAATAAGAATTTCTCGTTGTTTCAGAAAAAGTTGGGAAATGACTATTATTTATAGTCTCTTAAAGTACCCCCTATTTTTCAGCATTTTCATTCAAACTCATTTAAATTTGTGAACTCTTTAGCTGTTCTTTGAAATACTTTTTTTTAAAGCGATTACTAATAAGAGCACTAGAAGAAAATGTTTACAAGATCACATATCCAACAAAGAACTTGTGTCTAGAATATACTTTTAAAAACTCCAAACTCAAAAGTAAAGAAACAAACAATCCAATTAGAAAATGAGTAAAAAGCATGAAATATTTCACCAAAGAGGAGGTATGAAAGACAAATAAATACATACCTAAAAAATTGCTCAACATGTACTAGCCATTAGGAAAATGCAAATTAGAACCACAATGAGATATCACCACACACCTATTAGATCAGCTAAAATAAAAAACAGTGACAATATAAAATGCTGGCAAGAATGTGGAGAAACTGGATGTCATTCATTACTGGGAGATGCATATTGGTACAGCCACTCTGAAAAACTGTCTGGCAATTTCTTATAAAACTAAATATGCATTTAGCATATGCCCCAGGAATTGCACTCTTGGCATTTATCCCAGAGAAATAAATACCTATGCTCATGCAAAAACCTGTATATGAATGTTCACAGCAGCATTCTTTGTAATAGACCGAAACTGGAAATAACCCAAATATTCCTCAGTGGGTAAATGGCTAACCAACTCTGGTGCATTCACAGCGGATTACTACTCAGCAATGAAAAAGAGCAAACTGTTGATACCTGCAATCACTGGATGGACCTCAAGGGCATTATGCTTAGTGAAAAGGAAGCCAATCTCAAAAGGCTACATGCTATATGGTTACATTTATGTAACATTCTTGAAATGATACATTCGTAGAATGAATAACAGTGACTACTAGGGGACAGGGCTGGGGTTGGGCAAAAATGAAGGGATAATAAACATGAGGGAGTTCTTTGGTGATGGAGTATCTCTGTTTCCAGATGGTGGTTGTGATTATGTGAAGCTTTCCATGGATCAAATTATATAGGTCTACCCCCGACAACACGTAACATGCACATCAATACATATGGACACTAATGGAAACTGAGTGATATCTGTAGTTTCGTTAGCATCTACGTAATCTACTATGTAAATTTACTATGTAAATTTTCTGTTTTTGATAATGCATTGGTGTTACATAAGATGCACAGTAATATAAGATTCTTTTTTTATTTGTTTGTTCTTTTTTTTTTGAGTTGGAGTCTCACTCTGTCGCCCAGACTGGAGTTCAGTGGCCGCTCCTGGCCACCACAACCTCGACCCGCTGGGCTCCGGCGATCCTTCCGCCTCAGCCTTCCAAGTAGCTGGAATTACAGGCATGCGCTATCATGCCCGACTGATTTTTTGATTTATTGTAGAGATGAGGTCTCGTCAAATTGCCCAGGCTCAGGCAATCCACTCACCTCAGCTTCCCAAAGGCGCGGGATTACAGGCTGAGCCACCGAGCCCGCCTTTTTTTTTTTTAAACAGGATTTATTGAGAGGACAGAAAAGCTCCCACAGTGGGAGGGGACCCGAAGGGCTTACCCTATACAAGATTCTTGAGGAAACTTAGTGAAGGGTTCAAGGAAATCTATATACTTTATCTCTCTGCTGTTTTTATAATTTCCCATGAATCTACAACTATTTTAAGATAAAAAAGTTTAAAAAATGTGTATTGGATGACTTGAAATATTTTAAGCTAGTCATTTTAGTGGTATACTGCATATGAAATTCTTTAGAACAGTAATTGCCAAAGGAAATTTATAAATAGAGACATTTTCACTATGTCTACCCTAAATCATGATACAGGACTCCTTGTGAATTTATTATGGCTTAATCTGATGGAGTAAAACTGACAATCAAAATGTGTTAGATTCTCAAGTATATGCCTTGTCACATGAAGCAATATCGCATTTTCAGTGCCTGTCCTCTTGAGAGGAAGGAAAAAGGAGTGGGAGCAGGATTTAATGTGGAAGGAAGTTGTTACTTGATCAATCCATATATCAATAGGAACTTTATCTAATCTGGATAATGGGGGGGGAGGGGCTGCAACAGGCAAGCTCATGATCTCTCAGTGGATTACTACAGTAAAGGTGGTCTTCTGTGGGGTGTTTATAAAGGCCAGGCTTAGGGGTAGCTTTTATCACTTCTTCCCATGTGCCATCAACCAGAACCTTGTCACTTGGCACCTAACTTCAAGGAAGTTGGGAAATGTAAACCAACATATGAGTATTTTGAGTCCTGACGATCTCTGCCACAAGGAAATTGTTCTTTGATGTATTTGTGGTAGGTATAGGGAGGTAGCTACTGAAAGTGTCTTGACTGTACTTGAACTATGTATGTTACACTTAGAAACTTAAATGTATTGCTATTCGTTGAGTATAGGATGTCCTCAACATATGAATGAGTTCCATTCCAAGAGTGTGTTTGTAAGTCCAATTTGTTTTAAGTCTGACAAAGTAAGCCTGGGTACCTAACTAACACTATTGGCTGTATAGTACTGTATGTATTTCACAGACTATACTAACATCTGGTGGAGAGAAATAATACATAAACATTGCAGGTGTGCATCGTTAAAGTTTGTAACTTGAAAGTTTGTATGTAGGGGACTTATTGTATATAGTCATTTATTGTCATACATTTTCTCTCTACTGTTAATGAATTTTCTGCCTATAAATTGAGAGTCTCATTAAGAGAATAATGTATCAGAGGATTTTAAAAAATATACAATTTAGCCTTAGATTAATAACCTGCTGCTGTCAGTAGTCACCTGGCCACTGACTCTTGATGCTCCTTGCTTACCTTGAGTGTATCTGAATAAAAAATTAAGAGTTGTACAGGACTTAAAGTTTATCTAGACCAAACTCCCGAGCTAATATTAGTGATGTGCCCAATATCAGAAACAGCACCAGAATCTAAGTCTGTTGACTCTAAGTCCTACTTCACGTCCATTTCCCACATAGTCTTGAAAACAGCATCTTGCAGGTAGACAAGTGCATCAAGTCCAATAATTCTACACTCTCTTTGAAAGTTAGGTGACTAGACAGCTCTCCTTGGGACTGAGTTGGGTTGGAGTAAGCCCAAGGTTTTCCCTCTAGGCCATCATCATCCTTGGAGTCTTCTCTGGGTCTCTACTGGTCCTGGTGCTTCAGGAGAACCACTGAGGACTAGGAATTATAAGACATTGTTTGACCCACAAAAGGAACTTAGAAGAGACTGGCTGATGCCCCTCTGTCTTTCTGTTGCTATTCTTTGGATTATTGCTGTCCCCAAAGTGAGAGATGAATAGAAAAAAAAAATTGGCAGTACACCTAAGGATATACAGACACTAGGTTGAGAAAGAGCATGAATACTGGTAAAAATTCTCTACGGATTGACCTCATCTTTTATTTTTCCACTTAGCAAAGGCACTGGTGAGTGGCTAGATGTTAACTGACTGGCTTTCTGAAAAGATGTATACGAACAAAATACATTTATTATACAGTTTACCGGTAGCCAATTGATGCTCACAGAATGCTTTCAGTGACCTTTGACAAAACTCTTGGATTTGTAACTAAAATATGGTTGCAAACTGATGAACAAGCCTAGTTCCAACCTGAATGTTGGTTGCTATTTTTATTTACTTTAATGAGTAAGATGAGAGTGAAACAATGCAGGTGTGTTTTGAAGTCTCACTCATTTGTCAATGACACAGTTACTTCTTTGCTAAATCAGATGAAGTCTTGGAGTACTGGAAGAATATTTTCTTAACTGTTCTTTCACAACATAACAGATCACAACCCCATACTTTTCTGTTTAATCTGAAATGCTGAATATTTTTCTCCTTCACCTTCTTAAGTACTAGGTAAGCAAGAAATCAAGCTAATATTTTTAGCATTTTCCAATTTCTGTGGCAAGTAGATACTCCTATCATGGATGATTTCATAGTACTAGTGTTACATCACCGAACACACAGTTGTGAAGAGATGCATAATAGTACATCACTGCATAGAATTTACACCACACAGATATAAAATAAGTAGATAAACTCAAGAACACCAATGTGGTAAGATACAGTAGACTAATCAGTATTGTTTAATATTTTTGTTTTTACATAAATTACTTGATTGTAAGTTTATACAATTTAATAATGGTTATACTTAACCACTGGTTCACAGGATTCTTGGAAATTTAATATTTGGCTCTTATGAACCAGAATAAGTCATGTCCGGGACACCGCTAGCACATAGCAACTCTAGTTTTCTCATTGTTCTTGCAAAAAAAATCTTGGAATCCTCCTTCACACCACTCTTTTCTGTGCCCCACACCCAACCCATCAGGAAACCCTTTTGACTGAGTGCCTTGCTTTCTACTTTAAAAAGAAAGTAATATAAATGAGAAAGAAACTCCTACACACCCCAGCCCCCACATTAATTCATGGCCAGTGTCTGTGCCCATGTCCTCCACTGTCCTTCCTGTGTATAGACTTGCAGATGAACAAATCATTCTTCTGTCTTACAATGTCAATTCCTTCCCTCATGACAATGCCAATTCCTTCACGTTCCTTCTCAACTACTCAAGGGCATTGCTCCAGCAATTCTTCCCACCTCCAAATCATTAATTTTTATTTTCTTCTGAATTATTCCACCCAACACACAAACATGCTGTTATTTCTACCACTGTAAACATTCATTCTCTTGATCTCACTCCCTTGCCAACTTCTGCTCCATTTCTTTCCTCCACTTTGGACAAATACTTTTTTTTTTGAATTGGAATCTCACTCTGTCACCCAGGCTGGAGTGCAGTGGCATGAACACGGCTGCTGCAGCATCGACTTGCTGGACTCAGGTGATCCTTCTGCCTCAGCCTTCCAAGTGGCTGGAATGACAGGCGACTGCCACCATGCCTGGCTAATTTTTGGGTTTATTGTAGAGACAAGGTCTCGCCCATAGAGTTGCCCAGGCTGGTCTCGACCCCCTGGACTCAGGCAATCCTTTTGCCTCTGCCTCTCAAAGTGCTGGGATTACAGGCCTGAGCCACTTTGGACAAATACTTCTTAAAAAATTGTCCACCTTCACTGTTCTCAACCCCAATCCTCCCATGATTTCGTGAATTGACTTCCTATTTCACTGCTGCTTGTATCTCAGTCTCCTTTGGTGATTGGTCTTCTTCTTCCCAATTATTTAATGTTAGAGTCCCCGGGGACCAACGCTTGGCCCTCTTCCTCTGGCAATACTTGGTTCCTTGATCATCTCATTATATTCTCAGCACTTCAAACACCATCCATAGTCCCGTGACTCCATATTTAGATCTCTAGTACAGACCTCTACATTGACCTCTCAGTGAAACTCTACTCCTCACCCACTTGGGTGTCTGATAGACACTCCAAATCCTCTTCAAAATGGAGCTCTCATCTTCTTCTCCAGAACTATTTTCTTTCTTTCATCCTTCCAGTTTCTTGGCAACTTAATTCTTTCAGTTTTTCAGGTCCAAAACCTTGGAATATTTTTTCTTTTTTTCTTGAGTTGGAGTCTCGCTCTGTTGTCCAAGCTGGGGTGCACTGGTGCAATCATGGCTCACCTCGGCCTTGACCTTGTGGGCTCAGTCGATCCTTCCACCTCAGCCTCCTGAGTGACTGGGACTACAGGTGTGCCCCACCACGCTTGGCTGATTTTACTGATTTTTTGTAGAGATGAAGTCTCACTGTGTTGCCCAGGCTGGTCTCAAACTCCTGGCCTCAATCTATCCTGCCTTGACCTCCCAAATAGCGGGGATTCTAGGGATGAGCCACTGCGTCTGGCCTAGTATCATTCTTGACTCCTGTATATCACATTCCACATTCAATCCTGTAGGAAGTTCTGTCAGCAACATAGTCTAAATTCTGACCACCTTTTACCACTTCTTTTGCTATCACCCTGATCTGAACTATCATCATTTCTCATCTGGATTATGGTGATAGTTTTCACACTAGTTTGATCCTTGCACCCTTACAGTTGACCCTCTACACAGCAGTCATTCTTTGAAACATTATCAGATGCGGCTCTTTTGCTCAAATCCCTGCAGTAACACCCTGTGTCACTCAGTTCATGTCAGAGTGCTTGAACGGCGATAAGGTCCTGTGATATCTGCTTCCAACGCCCTTGGTCTCTCCTCATCTCCTACTTTCTTCCTTGCTTGTGCTACTCTTGGGACACGACGGACATACTCCCAGGACGGGGTCTTTGCTCTCTGTTCTCAGCAAGTCTCATTTCTCAGGCATTTCCTTCATCAACTCCCTCACCTTTTTTTGTTTTAAATTATAGATATGTGAGGTACAAGTCAGGAATAGTTGTACAAGCAGGCTTCGTGCAGGTGAAGTTTGTACCTCCAACTGGTCCTCATGTCCCCTGGTTTAGGACCATGAATTTGTGATGCTACGTGTCCCCTCCCTGCCTCCCCTCCCTGACAGTGTCCCTTGACTGCAGATCCCTCCCTTGTGCTGTTGTGATTAATGTTTAGATCCTACTTATGAGTGAGGACATTCGGTATTCAGTTCTTTGTGTCTGCGAAAGATCGCTAAGTATGAGGGTCTCCATGTGTCTTCAGACACCTCACTTCCTCAAGGAGTCCTGTCTTGCCTACCCTAACTAATCACACAACTTAAGTCCATACTAGCTCTTTACTAGCTTCAATTTGTTTCTTCATAGCATTAATCGCCTCCAAATATGCTAATTAATTGACTCATTATTAGGTTTATGACCCATGGTCACCTTTATCAATGTGAACCCCATGAAAATAATAATTTTTCTCTTTTGTTCCCTGATGTAATGTCAGAGTCTATAAGAGTAAATGCTCAATAAATATTTGCTGCGCACAGACTGGCATACTGGGCTACATCACTTACAGATCTAGTGCAAAGCGAAAATTCAGAGCTCCTTATTAAAAATTATGAAGAATTTAAAGATGACCACAGCAGAGCACAGATCCAAGAATGGAATCCTTCTTGTTGTTGTGCCTGGTGCTCTTACATGGATTGCGTGCCTGTGAAGCCAGCCCTGGATGAATGAATGAATGACCAGGTGGCTTTATTTTTTTCAAACAAGCAGAATCTGACGGCTTTTCATCACCTCTGCTGCTACCAACTTGACACAGTGATCATCATTTCTTGCCTAGATATCACCGTAGCTTACTTATGGGCTTCTCTGTGTCCATACTTGCTTATACTACAGGCTTCTCATTCACATAGACCTTAATGTAAGCACGTCGCCTAGAGTTGTACAATGTGGTGGCCCCGAGACTCATAGGATCTGGCCCCTGCTGCCTTCTCTGAATATATTTCCTACTCCTGCCCCTTGGTTACTTTATCCAAACTGACTTTGAGTTCTAGCTACCTGGAACACCCATCTCCCATGACTTTTACTTCTTACAGGTTTTGCTCCATTTTTACTTTCTTCAAGAGGACGTCCCTGATGGTGTATACAAAGTAGCAAACTACCCCTATCCTGAATCCCTTATACCCCTTCCCTGTTTTTTTTCCTCTAGGTCATTTATGACTCGACACACTACATATTTTATTTATCTATTTCGTCTCTCCAGGAGGGCAGAGGACTTTTTTTTTGTTTCTTCCAACATTGTATCCATAGCATCTACAGAAGTGCCTAACACATAGTAGGTACACCACATGTTTGTTGACAGGATAAATGAATAAATAGTCAATAATATGTATTCTAAGTACAATATTTTAGGCACATGATCCAAAGAGAAACATTTCACCATTTACTGTAAATGTGGGCAGGTAGGTTTCTATCTCAATGCCTTCATGCACCATTAGGTGTGAACTACTAATATTTTCCCTGGTGATTTTCATGCCTATCAAACTGAGTTCAAATTCCTTGGTAATCAGATCCTTGCTGCCATTGCCTACTATTTTTCAAAGTGTGTTTCATAAAATACTAATCATGCTCTTTAAAAAGATGTTCTTTAGTAAAATACATGTAGGAAACTCTGCATATTATAAGTCATATAATGATGTCCTGAATGTCATCAAAGGTCTTCTTTTCAATATTTCCTTTATCTTCAGGTAAAGAAAAAAGTCATTGGGTGAACAGATCAGGTGAGTAGGGAGTGTGTTCCAATACAGTTATTTGTACAGTATTGCCAGTGTAAGTGCATGGTGGCAAGTTCGTGAACCTAATTGTCAGACCTCATCAAATGACGATGACAGCTCTGAAGGTCATTCCAGAAAAAGAGTTCCAAAATTGAGTTGACCAGTGGACTAGGCACTGGTGTTGGTGCATAGCTTCCCAAGGTGGGTACTTCAAAGGTGACTGTAGTGATATTTAACAGTGAGGTAAGTAGCAATTTTTCCATGATGGTTCACGAACTTAACTGTCAGATCTTGTATAGTCTCCTCTTTAAAAAGTCATTCATATTAACATATTAAAGGCTTTGAAAATTCTTATAAAAACCTGTTTAAATTTGATCAATATGTTCACTTGTCCAGTAGTTAAATTTATTTGTACCAGAGTCCTGTGTAGTATTATCTACTATAATCCAAAAAACCTAATACTCCAGTTCAGGAAATTTTAGTCTTGTGTCAGAACATTGCTAGCATTCTTTTTACAGCATCTTTCCATTTGCACCACCCTTCAGTCAAAGTGGAAAACTAGATACTCTCCAAATATGTCCTTGATTTCTTACCTTTCTTGCTAAAATAAAAATTATTGAAATAGAAGAATCATGTTGACTTGGAACCAGTAATAGTCTAGAATTGCAATACTAAATAATCTAGGCAAAATCTAGGAACTTGTTTGTTGGGTATAGTGAGAGGAATGGAGTGAAATCATTCTAAAGTTTTCATCTGGTTGGAAGAATACAGAAATCAAAGTATCCTAAGGTTTAATCTAGTTGGGTTAGGGTAGGATGCGATCTGAATATGGAATATCTCATTGGTGAAGATAATTGGCATATTATGAGTTGCAGGAAGGAAAGTTGCCAGTTGTTGAAGTAAAGAATGCAGTAGAATGTCCAGATAAAAATTTTAAAAATGAATAAATACCAACCTCCTTAAACCAACCCAAAATCAGAGAGAGGAAACAGTAAAATTAAATAATTGCCAAATGTTATATAAAATATAAAATCTAGCAAATTAAATGTGAATAGGATGACTTTAAAAAACCAAAGATAGCATTATTAGGTTAAAAAAATAAAATCCAACAATATATTGCTTACAAGAAACACTTAAAGTAGAGTAACAAAAAAAATGTTTAAAACTACAAGTTGGATAAAGGGAAATACAAAAAAAGCAATAGTGGCCATAGTAATATTAGAGTATAATTAATACAACTAAAATTTAAAACACTAAACAAGACAAAAATCATTAACAGGATAAATAAGAATATGAGGCAAAACTTATGAGTAAATTATAAACCCATATGCATTAAACACAAGAACATTTAAATAAAGCAAAAGTTTTTAGAAATACAAGAAAAAACATGATAAGTCTACAATTATAATGGGAAATTTCTATACACATCATCTAAATGGGCTAAATCTTATAACCTCAAAATAAGCAGCAACATATAAAATTGATGTAACTGATAAATTAGATTTCATCTGTTTTCCTTTTCTGTCTGTATTTGCCAGTTAGGGATGCCTTAGCAAAATATCACAGACTGGGTGGCTGAAACAACAGAAATTTGTTTTCTCTCAGTTCTGAAGATTGGAAGTTCAAGGTCAATGTTTCAGCAGGTTTGATTTCCTTGGATGCTATCCTTGGCTTACAGATGGTTGCCTCTTGCTACTGGATAAGGGCCCCATCCTTATAACCTAATTTAATCTTAATGAACTCTTTAAAGAGCTCATCTTCAAATAGAGTCACATTGGGGGGTTAGAATTTCAACCTATGAATTTTGAGGAGATACCATTCTGTCCATAATTCTCAAACTTTAAATCTACTTATGGAATATCTACATATTTATTTTCATGGAATACATGTAAAAAAAAGTTTGTGTACTCTATTACAAAGAAAGCTTTAACAAATTCAATGTCAAAAGATGAAAAGTTCAAATTCTATTCATAATTTGACTAAAAAAATAAGATGATCATTAAGTACTGACTTATTGAAAATTAAGAAATATACCCATAATTAACTTTGGTACCAAAAAGGAGATTAAAAACTTGCGTTATAAGTTGCATTCAAATAAACAAAAATATTACATATCAAAATCTGTGTTTACTTTATATCAAAATATAGTTAAAGCTATATTCAGAGGAAAACATATAATACTGCCTACTATTATTATTAAAGAAATACACTAAGAAAGTTGATATATAGGTTTAGAAATTAGAAAAATAAGCAATAAAATTAATCAAAAGATATTGAAAAGAAGCATTGTGCTGAAGCTGGAATTAATGAAGTAGAAACAACAATAAAAAAGAGTAGAAAGCAAGATAAATCCAAGCTCATTCTTTGGAAACATGAACAAAATGAATGAAATTCTTTATAATCCTGATGAAAGTAAAAAAAAAAAAACCACACAAAAAAAACCATAAAATGGATATGGCACAGATGTGGAAGGGCTTTAACATATATGATAATGGTGATTCTTTTGATCATATATATGAAAATCTGGACGAAATGGGTGCTTTTGATCAAACCGTATGCAATGCCAAGGATAGAAACTATGGCATTGCCATAGAAGGGGTTGGAAGGTGAATTAAAGATCTACCATTAAAACAGGCACCCGGGTCCAGATGGTTTCACAGCTGAGTTCTAGCCAACCTTTAAAGAACAGATGATTCCAATGTTATTTAAACTATTCCAGACCTCAGAAATAGACTGACTGAAAGTTCCCCAATTAATTTTATGTAAACAGCTTAGCCTTAATAGCAAAACTTGATTAATATAATACAAAAATATCACCTCCAAAGTGATAACACTTAGGAATACAGATGCAAAAATTCTAGATAAATTTAATGTAGCTGTACATCAAAAATAACACAGCCTCTTATCAATTAGGATTTATTTCACATTGAAAATATAGTTGAGTATCAGGCGATTTATCAACATAATCACATTATAGACTACAAATTCTATTAGATGTTCAAAAACATGTGGGTGCATGTTTTCTTTCTTGCTGTATCCCCAGTATGTAACATGGAGATCACGTTAAACAAAAGGCAAAACAAATGGATCACGTTAAATAAAAGGAGAAAATGGATCACGTTAAATAAAAGGAGAAAAACCATATGATTGTATCCAGTGGCTGTTTTAAATGCCCTCAAAAAAAAAAAATTTCTGATTTGTTGTATATGCCGATTTTCATGGTGTAAACACTTCCACCGTGACCATTTAAAAACAATCGAACCAATTGGTGAATATGATGACACTGGCTGGAATTGGGATGAGGGTGAGCTGGCTTCAGCACCCCACTGACATTTAGAAAGATGCTGAAATGACACTTGACAAGTCAGTAGCCACTCCTAAACAAGTAATTGAGGATTATTCTTGAATATGAGGAACCATATTCTCTCAGTTAAATAGACACAGTTTTAAAACATGGATCCACTAAAGTCTTTCATTTAAAATAAAGATTAATTGGGGGTTGTTGCTATCAGCAATATTCAACAGTGTTCTGGAGAGGATTGCAAATGTTAAAAAATAATGTCAATTAGTATAAGCTGAAAAGAAAAGACAGCTCTTTGGACTAATGATATTATAATATATGTAGAGAAATCAAGGTACTCTAGAAAACAGAGACCAAAATGATGTATAATGGTACTGATAATAACAAAATGAAATAAAACAAAGGAAATGAAAATAAAAACAACTAGAATTAGACAATTTAGTGAAGTAATTGAATGCAAAAGGAAAAAAAAGTTTTCATTCTGTGTTGGCACTGAACAACTAGAGATGGCAGTGGCAAACGCCGGTTCATTCACAAAGACCTACTTTCAAAATTTATACAAAATAGTTGTACATGTCTTGGGTGTACATGTGGTATTTTGATACATGCATACGATGTGCCATGATCAAAAAACAGGGCAATTGGGACATCCCTCAACCCAAACATTCACTCTTTCTTTGTGTTGGGAATACCAAAATTCTTCTCCTTCAGCAGTTTTGAACTATACAACAAATTATTGTGGTTTTTTATTAGTTGGAGTCTTATCATCCAGGCTGGAGTGCAGTGGCATGCTTACAGCCACTGCAGCCTCAGCCTTGCTGGACTCTGGCGATCCTTCCGCCTCAGCCTTCCAAGTAGCTGGAACAATAGTCGCATGCCACTACGTCCAGCAAGTTTTTGTGATTTATTGTAGAGATGAGGGCTCACCAAGTTGCCCAGGTTGGTCTTGAACCTGAGGTCATAGGCAATCCTCTCGCCTCGGCCTCCCAAAGTGCTGGGATTACAGGCTTGAGCCACCGCGCCCAACCAACAAATTATTGTTAACAATGGTTACCCTACTACATTATTGGACAGTAGATTTTATTCCTTCTATCTAACTATATTTTTGTACCTCTTAACCAATCTCTTTTTTTTTTTTTTTTTTTGAGTGCAGTGTCACGCTCACTGGCACCCCAGTGTCGACTTGCTGGGCTCTGGAGATCCTTCCTCCTCTGCCTTCCAAGGAGCTGGATCTACAGGTGTGTGCTACCGCACCCAGCTAATTTTTTTGATTTATTGTAGAGGCAAGGTCTCCCCAAGTTGCCTGGGCTGGTCTCGAACCTGAGGGCTCAGGCAATCCACTCGCCTTGGCCTCCCAAAGTGGTGGGATTACAGGCTGAATCACTGAGCCTGGTCAACCAACCTCTTTTCTACACATCTCTCCCTTCCCTTTAACCTTTCCTTTGTCTGGTAGCCACCAGTCAAGTCTCTACCTCCCTGAAATCTACCTCCTTGAGATCCACACATATGAGTGAGAACAAGCAATATTTGTCTTTCTGTGACTGGCTTATTTCACTTAACAAAATGACCTCTGGTTCTATCCATGCTATTGCAAATGACAGGATTTTATTCTTTTTAATGTCTGAATAGTATTCCATTGTGTGTACGTACCACATTTTCTTTACCTGTTCATCTATTGACAAACACTTAAGTTGATTCCATGTCTTGGCTAATGTGTGTAGTGCTGCAATAAACATAGGAGTTCAGGTATCCCTTTGATATACTGATTTGTTTTTCTTTGGATAAATGCCCAGTAGTGAGATTGCTGGGTCACATGGTAGTTCTATTTTTAGTTTTTTTGAGAATCCTCTGTACTATTGTGCATAATGGCTGTATTACTTTACATTACCACCAATAGTGTACTAGCATTTCTCTTTCCTCATATCCTGTATCCTCATCAGCATTTGTTATTTTTTTTGTCTTTTATAATAGCCATTCTAACTGAGGTGAGATGGTATCTCACTGTGGTTTTGATTTGCATTTCCCTGTCGATTAGTGATATTGAGCACCTTTTCTTATACCTGTTGGCCTTTTGTGTGCCTTCTTTTGAGAAATATCTAATCAGGTCTTGGTCTCTTTGACTTGAAGTCTATTTTATCTTATTTAAATATAGCTATTCTTGCTCTTTTCTGGTTTCCATTTGCATGAAATATCTATTTTTCATCCCTTCACTTTCAGTCTTTGTGTCTTTTTTTTGGGTGAAGTGAGTTTCTTGTAGGCAATATATAGTTGGGTCTTATTTTTTTCAATCCATTCAGCCACTCTTTGTCTTTTAATTGGAGAATTTAATCTCTTTACATTCACTGTTATTATTGATAGATATAGCTTATTATTGCCATTATATTACTTGTTTTTTGGTTATTTTGTAACTCCTCTCTTCCTTTTTTTCTTTTTTGCTGTCTTCCTTTGTGGGTAATTTTTCTAGTAGTGTGTTTTAATTCATTGCTTTTTATTTTTAGTGCACCTATTATAGGTTTTGTTTTGCAGTTACTATGAGACTTACAAAGAACATCTCATAGATATAACAAGCTATTTTAAGCAGATGGCAATTTAACTTTGATTACAAAGTAAATAAAAGAAACAAATATACAAAGGAAAAGTTAAAAATCTTTACAATTTAGCTTTATATTTTCCACATTTGGACCTTTTGTTAACTTAATTTACATCTTTTTATAGAGTTTGTCTCTGAACAGGTTGCTGTAGTTACTATTGTTTTTGATAGATTTATCTTCCAGTCTTCATACCAGAGACATAAGTGGATTACATATGACAATTACAGTATTAGATTATTCTGGGGTTGTCTGTGTATTGATTTCTACAAGTATGTTTTATATCTTCCAAGTGTTTTCTTTTTTCAAATTAGCAATATTTTCTTTCATATTAAAGAACTAACTTTAGCATTTCTTGTAAGATGGGTACAGTGGTGACGAGTTCCCTTTACTTTTGTTTGTCTGGAATAGACTTTTTCTCTTCTTCATGCTAACATTCTCAGTTGGCAATTTTTTTTCTTCAGCATCTTGAAAATGTTGTCCCATTGTTTCCTGGCCTGCAAGGTTCCTGCTAAGAGGTCTGTTGCCAGATGAATCAGAACTCCTTTCTATGTTATTTGCTTATTTTCTTTTGCTGCTTTTAGGATCCTCTCTTTGTCCTTGACTTTGAGAATTTGATTATTATCTGTCTTGGTACCATTTTATTTGGGTTAAATATTTATGGTACTCTATGGCCTTCCTTTATCTAGATATTTATATCTTTCTCTAGATTTGAAAAGTTTCTGTTATTATTTCTTTGAATAAGCCTTCTAAACATTGTTATTCTTCAATTCCTTCAATACCAATTACTCTTAAATTTACTCTTTTGGGGTTATAATCTATATCTTGTGAGCATTCTTTGTACATTTTCATTCTTTTTTCATCTCTGTGAATTTTCATATAACTTGTCTTTGAGCTTACTGATTCTTTTGTGTGATTCATTCTGCTGTTAAGTGTCTAACGTATTTTTCAGTTCAGCAAATTCATGTCTCAGTTTCAGGATTTCTGTCTGATTTTTTAACAAATATGTCAAACTTTTGTCAAATTTCTCTGATTATGTTCATCTCTTTTTCAATTTCTGAATTGATTTTCTGGGTTATTTTAGAGTTTCCTTAGAACTGCTAGTTTGAATCCTTGACTTGATAGCTCATACACCATCATATCATTAGTCAGTCACTGTCTCCTTGCTATGCCCATTTGGAGAGGTCATAGTTTCTTGTTTTGCTTTTGTTTCTTGTGGGCGTATATCTATGTCTTTGCATTGAAGGATCAGTTATTCATTTCAGTCTTTTCTCTCTGGTTTGTTTGTTTGTTTTCCCCCCTAGGGTATGTTTGCTTAGATGTTCTTTGCAGTTGCCTGTTAAGGCCCCTTAATATTTGATCGTTGCCTCCTTGTTAGCACTTGTTGGCACCTTAAGCACAGGGCTGCCTCAGTTATTACAAACATCTAGAGTACTGTCTGTCCCAAATTGGGGAGTGGTGCTCCAAAGGGGATACCCCAGCTATGAGGGAAACCAGAGTAAGGATTCGTGCCCAGAAGATTGTGGATCCTGTCTCTAACACCATGGTGCTGCTAAACAGTCACTCTGATTAGGTGTCTCCTTTAACTGAGATAAAGAGTAGAGTTTCCTGGGCTGGGATCCTTAGTCTCACCTCCCTCTTTGTCTTTGGCTGCTTTCAGGGATTTTTTTCTCCCTTCGGGCACTTGTGGTGCTTCCTGTGGGTGAGGCAGGAAAAGTTTTCTTGCAAGGGAACCCAGGATGGTGAGAACATTGACTGTTCACCGTGGTCTAATTTTTTTCTAGTGTAGAAACCAAAAGTTCTGGGGGAATTTTCTATGAGCAATGCTTTGCAGATTGGGGAAGGGGTGTTACAGACACAGAAATCCAATTCTCTTACCATCTGTTCAGAGTTTTTCATTTCTCTGTTGCCCCAGAAATTGTCTCAGCCTCAGTTCTGAGTTCTGGGATATTGCTGGTAATAATGTTGGAGCAGGATGTTTGCTTTTGGTTTTAGAGGATGGAGAGAGTGAAGCCAGATTGCTTCTGCTCCACCATTTTGGTGACGTTTCCTCCCACAAGACCTATTATTGACCATATCTACACTCATTCAAGTTGCTGCTTTTCAAAGGTGGCATCATGATTTGGGATAACAATAACAACAACAACAACAAAAATCTATGAAAAATGACGTGGAGGTTGATGACATAAAACTGAGGACAGAGGGAGAAGCATGGATTGAAGATGCTTGTGGCATTCACTATTTGTCAGTTAAAAAATTAATAGTTTGATTTTGTCACAAAGCAGAAACAAATTGTTTTGTCTCTCTTGCTATTGCCAAATATTACAATAACATTGAGTTTTTATACCGGGACCCTCTTGTTTCAGCAGTTGTTATGGCCTGTTAGGGTTCTAAGTAGCATAGAGGGTGTATAGGCTGGCCTGGCTCATAAACTCGTGGTAGAGTTCAGTGACCTCATGATAGCTGGTGTTTGTAGCAAACATAATCTATCATGCTCAAGTTTTGTCTCAAAGTAGGAAACATTCACCAATGTATCATGCATTCTCATCTTTCAACCTCTTCTTTGACATCCCTCCTATTTACTTTTCTCTCATCATCCATCAACATAACCTGCCATATGTCAAAATATTTGGGGGAGGGAGGGCAGTTTGACATTTATATTGCTGGCTCTCCACATTTTGTTCTGACAATAGCAGTCTATAACATCTTTTTTTCTTTTGAGTTGGAGTTTCACTCCATCACCCAGGTTGGAGGGTGGTGGCACACTCAGGGCCTCCCCAGTGTCGCCCTGCTGGGCTCTAGCAATCCTTCCACCTCAGCCTTCCAAGTAGCTGGAACTACAGGCACGCATTACCACGCCCGATGAATTTTTGATTTATTGTAGAGATGAGGTCTCACCAATTTGCCTGGGCTGGTTTTGAACCCACAGGCTAAGGCAATCCACTCACCTCGGCCTGCCAAAGTGCTGGGATTACTGGCTGAGCCACCGAGCCGGACCTATAGCATCTTTAACGAGGAAGTCAAACACTTCCAGGAAATTCAGACTTCCTAGTGACTCCATAAATATATTAAATCTTTGCTTTGTATACAAAAAGTCCTAAATATCATAGATTTCATGCGACAAACAATGGAAAACAAAGTCTTTATCCAGAGAATCATAAAAAAATAGAAAAGTTTGGGGTGGGATGGGTGGTAAAGGAAAAGTATTCTAAAGCACCTGTTTCTTTGCTTGACTGTATTTTTGTAGAAGTATGGTGAGAATTAAAATGAAATTTGGGCCCTTACAGAAAGAAACTTTAGCAATTTGAAAGAGTTCCTTATACAGGATGGCTTATGCAGAGTGTGTTTACATACTAAATTAATAACAATGGTTTAAAAACTGGTGTGCCAATACACTATTGCCTAAGGGTTAATGGGAGACGAGGTGATTTCACAGGTTATGGGCACAGACCATAGACCCTAAACAAATAATCTTGGTAGTCCCAATTGTGATTGTCATCAACTGTATCTTTTGAAGAAAAGATCTGAAGATGTTGAGATATAGGATTTTGCCAATACACCTTTCATCCACTGTACACATAAACAAACATATGGCTCTGAGAACACATTTGGCTCCTGGCTGTATGTTAGACTGCTCCATTTGTTTGTGACTTTAAAAGTGTTTAGGTTAGTTTTGCTTGATGTAGATTTAAGAGAAGCTTTTATAAATAAAACATCTTAAGTACATATCTGCGGGCAAATATTACAGCAAAAGACAATATACAAATGGAAGACCATGTCTGGGCTGACTGGGTAGACAGTACTGCATGCTAGTGAGTGATCTAGTATTAGCTAGATTAGAACATGTGGCTGCTACTCTTTGGTATAGATTCCAAAGGGTTTCACATAGGTTCCTAAGGAGGTGACCAAGTGACCTAGTTTTCCTGGGCAGGTTTAGTAATAGTACCACCATTCTGTCTCAGAATGTTCTGGATTGGACAATCTGGTCATCTAACCAAAAAGCATACACGAATGAGGATGCTCACTGTGGTGGGAGAAAAGTCCCCTCCTAGGGAGAGGGAATAGGGAAAACATGGTGGAACTATACACAGAAAGTTCTATGCAGTAGTTTGAATTAAAGGATTAGATGTTTTTTAAGTCGTTTAATCTTAAAGATTTATTGCTTATTCAAAAAGGGAAAAGCCAGACTAAAATATACACTTTTCTATATGACAAAATACATGAAAAAAATTACAAGAGCACATGCAAACAGAAAGGGAGACATCAAACATATGACAATAGTTGGTTAAGCAGGAAGAGAAAATGTGAGTGGGTTGTAGAATTAAAAGGGAGTGAAATAAAACAAGTTAGTACCTTGTATAGACCAGTGATAATAGTGTGCTGTGAACTGAAAAGTATGATTAACACAACATTCCATCCTTGATGTCTAAAAAGAAGAAAAAAAATCCCTGTAGATTATAATTATATATAATACAGGTATAAAGAATGTGTCTTTTAAAATATATTTTACGAGCCAGAATTAAAACATTATGTATAACAGCTTCAGGTATGAGAAACTGGGCACAAAATGAATATTAATGAATTTTTGCCAAAACGGAAGCTACTGCTTTAGGACTCTTTAATTTGAGAATTTATAAGACTACCATAAATGGTACTGAAGGAATTAAAATAGCCTCTGGGTAAAAAAACAAAACAAAACCCATCTTAGCTTTTCATCCACACTCCTGGTCAACCTCTGAATGACAACAATTTTCCACAACTTATGTAATTATAAATATAGCTTTTCATCCTCAGCACTTGGGCACCTCACACCTAAACTCTTTTAAGAAAATAAGTACCTTAAGTTTGAGTGTCTTTTCTGGAGCTTTAATGATGCACTTGGAAGATTTCACAAGAGAAGCTATATTGATGTTCTTTACGGTCTTTCTGGGGTTCCCTGGTGGGAGGCCTCGTCTGACAATGCTGGCTAGCTTTGAGGGTCACCGATCCGCAAATGTTGATGTGATTCTGACAGCTGAGGGTTCCCTTCCTTTTTCTGAGTGTGCCTTTCCTGGTTCTGAGTGTGGCTTTCTTGAAGAAGGACTGGCCTTCATTACAGATATATGTCCTTGAACCTCCTGCTGGAAACTTGGAACCGATTCTCAATGCCAGTTGGCTCAAGCATGCACAGTTACTGGAAAAATTGTACCCTTTATGCTATTGATAATTGTGCTATAAGAGGAGATTTGGAATGTCACCGAGTAACAGTCGAGAGACTTTTCAGAAAGGCAGTTCTCTCTGCAGCTAATTTTTTACACCATAGGAAAGTAACCTAACTGTTTAGTAATCTTTTCAGAATACTGCAGTTCCATTATTCTGGTGACCCTACAAGACAGTTATAATAGTAATGACAGAAATTAATGCCAGGCACTGGTTTTGAACTTTTTGTATGCCTTACTTCATTTAATCCTCTCAACAACACTGTGAGATTGATAATATAGGGTCTCTGGCTGATAGATGAGCTAACAGAGACTCAGTGACATAATGAAACTCTCCCAGGGCCACTTAGCTGGTGTTTGGCAGAGGGAGGATGGGAACTTGGGTGCTCTGGTGGTGGAGGTGAATCTTTGGGCGACTGAGATTCTCCACCTTGCAGAAGCCACCCATGACTCATTCTAGGGTGTGCTGTTTGTCTGATGTCTGGAAGCTTCCAGATAGGAGGGAAAGAGCATGTACTTTGAAGCCAGACTGCAGGTTTCATACAGATTTCACCACTTTCTATTTGTTTGATTCTGGGGCAAGTGATTTGATCTTCTGAACTTCAGTACCGTCATGCACTGCATGGCAATGTTTCAGTCCGTGATGGACCATGTATGTAATGCTGATCCTGTATGAGTTGAAAAGTTCCTGCTGCCTAGTGACATGGGAGTCACTGTAATATCCTTAGCACATTACTCATGTGTTTGTGGGCATGTTGGTGTAAACAAATGTACTGCACTGTCAATCATATAAAAGTATAACTCATACAGTTGTGTACAGTACGTAATACTGCATAATCATAATACATGGCTATGATGCTAGTTTATTTATAAATCAGTTTATGTGCTATGCTTACAATTTTATTTGAGCATATACTTCTGCTGCTTATTAATAAAATAAGCTAACTGTAAAATGGCCCCAGGCAAGCCCTTCAGGAGACATTCCAGAAATAGGCATTGCTATCATAGGAGACGACAGCTCCATGCGTGTTATTGACCCTGAAGACCCTCTCATGGTGTCCCATGAGATAGTGGCGATCCTGACCCTGTGTGTGTGTATTTGTGTCTTAGTTTTAAATAAAAAGTTTAAAAACTAAAAAGGAAAAAGCTTACAGAATAATGATACAAAGAAAGAAAATATTTTTGTACAACTGTGTAATATGTTTATTTTTAAATTTGTGTTATTCCAAAAGAGTGAAAAATTTAAAAATATTAAAATTTGTAAAGTAAAACAGTTATGACAAGTTAAAGTTATTTATTATTGAAAATATAATTTTTTTTTTTTAATTGGAGTCTCACTCTTTGCCACCCAGGCTGGAGTGCAGTGACACGCTCATGGCCACTACAGCCTCGACCTGCTGGGCTCAGGTGATCCTTCCACCTCAGCTTTCTAAGTAGCTGGAACTACAGACTCTCACCACCACGCCCGGCGAGTTTTGTGGTTTATTGTAGAAACGAGGTCTCACCAAGTTGCCCAGGCTGGTCTCGAAACCGTGGGCTCAGGCAATCCTCTTGCTTCGACCTCCCAAAGTGCTGAGATTTTAGGCTGAGCCACCATACCCGGTCAAAATAGAAAAATTAAAAAAAAAAAATTTAAATCTAGTGTAGCCTAAGTGTCCAGTGTTTCTAAGGTCCACAGTAGTGGACAGGAACATCCTAGGCCTTCACATTTAGTCACCATCCCTCACTGACTCACCCAGAGCAACTTCTAGTCATGTAAGCTCTATTCATACGTGCCAGACATAGGTGTACTCTTTTAAAAGTGTTTTTTATACTATACATTTTACACAGTACCTTTTCTATGTTTAGATATGTTTAAATACACAAACACTTACCATTGTGTTACACTTGCCTACAGTATTTAGTACAGAAACATGATGTACAGGTTTGTAGCCTAAGGGCAATAGGCTAGACCACATAGCCTGGTGTGTAGAAGGCTAGACCATTGAGGTTTGAGTACATTCTGTGATTTTGCACAATGGTGAAATCATCTAATGATGCATTTCTCAGAATGTATTCCTGACATTGTGATGCATGACTGCAGTCTCTCTCATGAAATGTGAATATGTTACACTGGTTCTGATCTTACAGATGAGAGGATTGTATTTTCTTTTTTTTTTTGAGTTGGAATCTCACTGTCACCCAGACTGGAGTACAGTGGCCGCTCCCGGTCACTGCAGCCTCGATCTGCTGGGCTCCGGCGATCCTTCCGCCTCAGCCTTCCAAGTAGCTGGAACTACAGGCACGAGCTACCACACCCGGCTAATTTTTTTGATTTATTGTAGAGATGAGGTCTCGCCTGCCCAGGTGGGTCCCGAATCCGCGGGCTCAGGCAATCCACTCACCTCAGCCTCCCAGAGGTGCGGGAATACAGGCTGAGCCAATAATTTTTAATTTTAAAGATGTGGGGTCCAAGTCAGGGTTAGGTACACACATGCTCACTATGCGGGTACCCTTGTTGAAGAGGTGTGCCCCACCCCTGCCCCGGCAGTTTTCCACTACTGTCAATTCCGTTTTCCACCTCCCCTGACAGTTTCCCACTACTGCTGATCCCTTTGTTATAGGATTATGATCATTGTTCAAGGACCGCTTACGAGTGAGAACATATGGTACTCAGTTCTTTGTTTCTGTGACAGAAGACTGAGTTTGACAGACTCTAAGTCCATCCAAGTTGCTGTGAAGTTCATAGTTTTGGCCTTCTTTATGGCTGCATAATATTCCACTGTGTATATATATATTTAAAATGAACACTAAACCTTATTGTGCTAATGATTATTGACTCTCAATTATTACTTTTATAGGGTGTAGTGTTGCAAATTTTATTTAATTTTTAAGCAAAAGCTTGAAATTCATAATTTTTAAAATTTACATTAATATTAACCAGATATTCTTGCTACTAAGCAAAATTTTGGACTAAGTCATCCAGATAGGAGACATGATTTAATTGCTGTTATTTGGAGTGAGATTATCTGCTTTTAGACTTTTCATTAAATAGTGAGAAAGATGCTACTATGTATTGGAAGTTGGGTTTAATTAAATTTGAATAAGTATGCAATTAATACTAACATTTACTGAACACTAGCAGAATGTCGGCAGTAATATGAGATGATCTATATTGGATTAGCTCATTAAATTCTTTTAAGAACATTTACCTAATATGATTAAAAATCATGATAGTTATTTTATGAAGGAGTAAACAGAGGCATAAAGAAAACAGTGACTAGTTCAAGGTCACATGGCTAAGAAGCTACTGAGTCAGTTCTTGAACTTGTGTCTCTTAATTATGATATGCTCTTAATTCTTATGGCATGCAGTGCGGTGGCACGCTCGCAGCCACCCCCCAGCCACCCCCGCATCGACCTGCTGGGCTCTAGCGATCCTTCCTCTCAGTCTTCCAAGTAGCTGGAACCACAGGCATGTACTACCACGCCCAGCTAATATGCCCAGTTAATTTTTGATTTATTGTAGAGATGAGGTCTCGCCAAGTTGCCTGGGCTGGTCTTGAACCCTCGAGCTCAGGCAATCCACTTGGTTCGGCCTCCCCAAGTGCTGGGATTACAGGCTGAGCCACCGAGTCTGACCAAAAATCATTCTTAAAGGTGCACATTGGCCAGCAAGAAAACCTCAAAATTTAAAAAAAAAGTTTTTTAAAATGACCTAAGAAACCATTTTTGTTAATTAAGAGAAATAATTGCTTGGTGTGTATCATGTGACTTCTGAGTTATAAATTGAACATTCATCAGCTCATTTAGAGCTATGGTATGTTTGCGTGCAGACTGATTTTTGAAAGACACCTGGGGTCAAAATGGTGTTGTAAGTTTATGCTAAGGACAACTGTGAGCAAAACAAAATGACTTATATTTTTAAGGGCATGGAGAATGGAAAAAAATGCAATTATGTTTTATTTTTCATTTAAAATATCGCCTCTGATATTTAAATGAGTGATTCTGAAATGAAATTTATATATCAATTAATGGTGAGTCACTCCTCTGCTTAAGTTCTCCCCTAAATTTTGTTTGATTTTTTTATTGTGATGTAGCTAAATCAATTATATTCCCAGTATTCTGAAATATATTACAGATAATTTATTATGACTTAAATATTTAACTTTACTTGCTTTTAAATAAAAGGTCCTATTTTGGGTTATCTTTATAAATTCATGTGACTTGCATTCTAATATACTTTTTTTTTGAATGGGAGAGAAATGGGTAGAGTTATAAATAATCGCCGTGAACTGAGCATAACCCTATAATATTTCTTGATATGTTGTGCTTGTGTGTTAATGAGTAAAAAATGTTACTATCATTCCTCTAAAAGATTAGTATTTATTAAACTGGTGTGTGTGTGTGTGTGTGTGTGTGTGTGTGTGTGTGTGTGTATTTTTAGGGATTTTAGTTTTATATAGGGTTATTTTTTAATCTTAAAGATGTGGGGCACAATTCAGGATTAGGTATACAAGTGGCCACTGCACAGGTAAAGTTTGGAACTCCCTATTGTCCCTACTTTTCCTGGTTTGAGATCAGGTACCCTTACTGATGTTGTGTTCCTCACACCCACTTTGGCAGTATCCTACTACTGTCAATCCCTTTATTACAGTATTATGGTAAATGTTCAGGGTTCGCCTATGAGTGAGAACATATGGTACTCTGTTCTTTGTTTCTGTGATAGCTCACTGAGCATTATAGACTCTAAATCCATCCAAGTTGCTGCGAAGTCCATATGTTTGTCCTTCTTTATGGCTGTGTAATGTCCCATCTTGTATATGTACCATACTTTTTTATACAGTCCAGTTTGATGGGCAGCAGGGTTGGTTCCATGTTTTTGCTATTGTGACTAGTGCTGCAATAAACATGCGTGTGCAGGTATCTTTTTTGTAGAGTGATTTAAGTTCCTCTGGGTACACTCCCAGAAGGAAGATTGCTGGGTCATATGGACGGTCAATTTCTACTCCTTTTAGGAATCACCACACTGTCTTGCATAGTTTGCATTCTCACAAACAGTGTGGAAGTGTTCCCTTTTCTTTGCATCCTCCTCAGCATCTGTTTTTTTTTTTTTTTGTCTTACTAATGATGGCCATTTTTTACTGGAGTAAGGTGGTATCTCTCTCTTTTTTTAGGTCAATTTAAAAAATTTTTATTTTATTTTAAAGATGGGGGTACAATTCAGGGTTAGGTATACAATTCACAATAGCAAAAACATGGAACCAACTGTGCTGCCCATCAAAAGAGAACTGGATAAAAAATGTGGTACTTATGCACAAAAGAATATTATTCAACCATAAAGAAGGATGGAATTATGAACTTCACAGCAACTTGGATGGATTTAGAGTTTATCATACTGAGTGATCTGTCACAGAAACAAAGAACTGAGTACCGCAAGTTCTCACTCATAAGTGGACCCTGAACAATTGTCAGAATACTATAAGAAGAGGATTGACAGTAGTGGGAAACTGCCAGGGGAGGGAGGGGAGCACACTTCTGTAATATAGGTACCTAAACTCAAACCAGGTGAAGTGGGGACCAAAGTGAGGCCCAAACTTTACCTACATGTAGGATATTTTAAAAGTAGTGTCTCATTTCAGTTACAATCTACAAGTTGGTGTAAACATTCTGGTTGATCTGTGTTTTCTATGATTTTGATGCTTCTTGGTACATTTATGATTGTCTCATGTCACATGAGCAAACTTTATACCTAGAGATTTTCCACATTGTTCAAACACAAAACAATAGTGCACAAATGGTTAGAATGAGGAATGTTTCACACAATTCAAAATTCAAAAGCAGCTGTGCCATAGAAATTAGTGATATATTATGATTTGGTGTGAATATACTGTGTAGATCACACCTTTGGTCACACCATTCTGCAACAATTTATTAGCAGTTAAGTTTAGAAGTATACATATATAAAATAAATTTTCTTTTCCAGTTTCTTCTATCATTGAACAAATATCAATTTTAATAATACCTTATGGTCAAGAAAACAAGATAGTTATACAGAATTATCAAGATAAACCTCTTTTCTTATTTGCTGATTTGAGTAAGTATGGGATGATTATCCTGAAATGGGACACAAAGATTTGAGGTTATGAATAACCTTTTAAAAAAACATCCTTATATACAAGTTATCTTCTGCATTATTGTCATTGAAGCTAAATTGTAGATGCAATGAATGAGAAACTATATCTAAAACATTTTTCTTGTTAAACTTAAAAAGTACTGTTTGGTTTCACCAAAACATAATTTGTCTTTTGAAATTGCTGTGATTTTATATTACATAAGAATGGCAACACATACATTTATACTTAATTTTTTTAATATTTAATTTTTGTGTGCACATATTAAATTGACATTGAAATGAAATAAATTTAAGTTTATATTGTGAGTCCATGAGGATCTTTTTCATTAAAAAAAGTACCTGGATGACTTGAAACATTCACTAACCAAAAAAAAAAAAAAAAATGCCCAATAAAATATTTTGTTATTATTCAGACGATAAATATGTAAGCATTTGGAGCTGAAAAATTCAGTTGCTTAATCATATAAGTCCTTCAAACTTAGTTCTAGAAAATATTGCCATGAGAGAATATTTACAAAAATATATTTTTAGCATCTTTGAAAGCATCCACCTCCTGTATTTATGCAGGTATTATAAATACTTCCACGTGCATGGAAAGCTAAGAAACTTGTGCAGTTTTGAAAGTTTTTTCTAGTAAAACCCTGAAAGCAATCATAGTGTAAGTCACTAGATAATACCTTCAAGTTTTCCAAAGCATTTTAGTTGGGTTTTACAAAAATTTTTTATCCAATGAGGGCTACTTTGTGAACTGCTGTTTCCTAAAAAGAAACTCCTGGAATCCATCGCCAGCCATGCTGTGATTTTTTTTTTTTTCATTTTAAATCTAGGCTACCTTTTGACTTTCTTACACAAAGACATGAGAGAATGATGGTGGGCAGAGGGATTCCATGGTGATGAGACATAATTCTTTGCTTAATCTGCTGCGCGACTTTAAACTATTCTGCTTCTCGAGGTACTATCTCTTCTGCTATAGGTATATATCTAATCTGAGGATAAAAATTGAGAAGTAAATGAAGTAAAAATAAAGGCTTGTTCAAAGGAGTCTTTTTTGCTGTCTTGGAGTTGGGGAATGATTGCTCTCTACATTGGCATTTGAGAGAAAAATTTGGCTATTATGGTTTTTCTTGTTATTTTTATTAAGCGAATGAAAAAGGATGGTAGTTCAGCCACTGGGGTGTTGGAACAGCAAATTGAGGGGCCCCCAAGGACCTCGATACCCATATTTGAAGTTCAATTCCAGTCCCTAAGATTAGAGCAGCCCTTCCAAAATGAGGGTCACAAATGCATTTGTGATTTAGACTATTTGTCTGGATGCTGTCAGGGAAACAATTGGCTATTATTGAACAGAACTGCTGATTTTCTCTTTGTACCATTTTTTTCCTTTTGTTTTGGTCGTCTCTGAATGGTGAAGTCTGACAGCAAGTTAAAAAAAATACTAGATATGTGGAAAAGAAAGGAACATGGAGACAGAAAGAGAAAAACAACAACAACAAAAGGCAGAAAAAAGGAGACAGATTTTAATTTCATATGACATTGATTTAGTCTTGAGTAATTTAATTGAAAATATATTTATCAAGCATGTACTATGTAATAGACACTGTTCATTGTTGTGGGGGTACAAATTAGACAAGATAAAAATCTATGTGATGAAGGAACTCACTCTACTGTAGAAAATGGGATTGAACAGGTGGGATGTGACATTTTTCATCGAGCCTGGCTTATCCTCAGCCCCTCCGAGGGTTACCCCTTAGGCTAACTCTGCTCCCTGCCCCTGATCATAACTGGTTGGTTGGGAACAGACACAGAGTTCAGAGGCAGCCAATCCATTGGCTAAACAACCGCTCAAGATGTATAGGGCCGAGTCTTGAGTGGATGAGCCTATGATATCAGAATCTCTCCGACCTGTTAGCAGTGTTCTTCATTTTCTCTCAAAAATATCTCTCGGCTTCACTCATTTTGTCTCTGCTACCATCTTATCCCTACCAACACATGGTCATGGCCTCCTACTTGGCTTCTTCATTTGTATCTTCATCTGCATGTTATCTGTTAACGTCTAGTCTCCAGTTAGAGTAACTAAAAAATATATTGTTAGAGAGTGTCATTCCTCTACTGAAAAAATGTTAGGGGTTTCCCGTTGCAATTGGTGGCCCTCCATGGCCACCTCCAGGCTCCTCTCCTTCTTCATTGCTCCTCATCTGCTTACTGTCTATCCTCGGCTACCTTGGCCTTGCTGCATTCCTCCAAAATGCCCGTGAAGGCTTCTGCACGTGACGCCATTCAGCAAGCATTACTTTGCTTTATGTCCTCCACATGTTGGCTCCTTTAAAAACTGTAAGCATTAGCAGAAGAATCCAGATCACCAAAGTAAAAGCCCCCCCCCAAAAAAACCCCCAAATTGTAAGCATCTCAGATTAAAATTTATCTTCCAGGGAGTGTCTTTCTATACCACCCTTGCTAAAGGAGATTCCACTTGTTACCTTGTTACTGCATCCTGTGATATGTCACAGTTTTCTTTTTTTTTACATTTTTTGTTCACACCCCTCCTCCCTACACACACATTCTTGAGAGAAGTACTGTTTGATCACTGCACTAGGTTGCAAGTCCTTACTGCAGACCACTTGCCTTACACAGTGCTTAGACCCATATGAAAACATAAAAAATACGTTCAGTAAATACATGAATTTATAATAAGACACACAGAAATTGTTACCCAGCAGTGGTGAGTCCTGAGTTAGCAATAATATGTGCTCTTGGTTGAGGATGATCATTTTGGGGTCATAAGTAGTTTCAACAGTATAGTATCACATAGAGCTTGACCATGTAGGTTTTAGGGTCAAAGGGATCTGGGTTCATGCTTGAGCTCACAGCTTACTAGTAGTGTTACCTGAGGCAAAGTACTTAACCTCTGTGAACTCTTTCCTAATATGTAACATAGAGGTAATAATATATTTTTTTACAAGATTGTTGCAAGGGTATATGATAATGTATGTGAAGTAATTAACAAGAATAGTAATGAATGATATTTAGTTACTACTTTTCTGTGCCAGGTCCTGGGCTGAGAGCTTTACAGTGCCATCTCATCAGATCTCTTCTGCTAGACACAAACCACTGTGCTCATCTTATAAATGAGAAACTTGAAGGGTAAGTTTAAGGTCATACAACCATTAAATGGCAGAAACAGAATAAATTCAGGAATTTTGATTACAGAATCTGATCTTACAAGAGCTTAGCTATACTGGTTTCCATATGGAAGACTATACCCAAAAGGAAGTAAAGAGTTATTTGTAAGCAGACAGAGGTAATCTGCATAGAGCGGAGAATTACCGTAATGTACACAAGGAAGTCACGTCAAGGTAACACATGGCCCCTAAAAGAGACAGCTTTTCAGAGCGGTCACCTTCTTTTTGGTAGCTTTTGGTTTCCGAGGCTAGTCCTGTGAGACCCAGTTGAACTCTGCATCCTTCCCTTTTATCAAACTTCTATTATCTCTAGTCTTGGGGGGAACTGCTTTCTTAACTGTTGCATCTTCCCTGGCTCTTGGTGAATTGCTTTTTCCTGGGTTTTGTACTTTTTTTAATCATAAAATCATCTTCTGTGAGTGTTGTTTTTTTCTGAAAAGGCATCCATGAGCATTGAATTGTGGATGTGGCCTCAGTGAATAGTTTCCCATTTGCTTCTGCCTGGGCTCTGTGAATTTCACAGCTAAGATCAATGTTTATTTGGGGGTTTCTTTACAGAACAAGCAATGCAAATTTAGAATTAAATGCATTCTGATATGGGCCTGAGATTTTCGTGTCCAATCAGAATTCCCCCCTCATTTCCCACTGACCCAGTCAAATGGCAGCCTTCCTCACAGCTTTCTCTGGGCTAATGGTCAGGATTTCTGTAGTCTAGTTTTCACAGATGGACCAGACTTTAGAGGTTATTTTAGGTTCAGTTTCCTTTCACACAGGCCAAGGTATACATGTTTTCTCCCCATACAGATGTTAGAACCTCAGCCCCTACACCTCTACATATCTTGTCTGGGACTGAAACCCTTACGGAGTAGGGCATCTGCCTATTATACTGGCTTTTACCATTCCTTATTGTTTCTAGAATTCAGCTTTCAACTTCTTTCTTTTGAGGTGAGGTCTCTATTTTAATTTCTAAATCAGCATTTCCAAGTGTCCACTGTGAGAGGTAAGTCCATTTATAGCTTTTCCATTCATCATGTTACCAGAAGTCCCAAAGCCTAGAAACACCAAGTGAAGAATTTCTTGTGTGTTTCTGGAACATGTTATGGAAGGGAGTAGAAAATCATGCAAAACCACAGAAGACATTTGAGTAAGTATTACATCAACAATTTTTAGGAAACAATAGCACCGGAATAAATGAAAAGTTGAGAGATCAAGTGGCAAGGAAACAAATTGTAATGCAATTGAAAATGTCTATGTTAAAGACAGCTGAGAGAGTGATCCTAGTGGTAGAAACAGAAGGGAGAGGATAGATCTAAGAGAAAAAGAAAGGAAAATCACACTTTACAACACACGAAGGTTTATTACATAAGAGAAAAGAGGGGAAGGACTCAAAGAGAACCCTTAGGCTTCTAACCTTGGTATTTGGTTAGATTTATAATATAGATGCTCCCTGACTTACCATAGGGTTATGTCCCATTATAAATTGAAAATATCATAAGTCAAAAATGCACTTAATACACCTAACCTGCCAAACATCATACATTAGCATAGTCTGCCTTAAATGTGCCCAGAAAACTTGCATTAGCCTAGAGTTGGACAAAATCATCATCAAATACAAAGCCTGCTTTATAATAAAGTGTTGAATAACTCATGTAATTTATTGAATATGGTACTGAAAGTGAAAAACAAAATGGTCGCAGCAACCTGGATGGAACTAGAGTCTATAATACTGAGTGATCTTTCACAGCAACAAAGATCTGAGTATCACATGTTCTCACTCATAAGTGGACCTTGAACATCTTTCGTAATACTATAAGAAAAGAATCGACAGTGGTGGGAATCTATATGGGGGGGCAGAGAGGGCAAGGGTGGTGGGATTAATGGTAGTCAATATCTGTCTGGGGACGGGGGGGACACCCCTTATCAACAAGGATGCCTGAACGGTGCATATTTGTATCCCTAACCCTTAAAATATGTTTAAAAAAAAAGAAAAGAAAAACAAAACGATTGTATGGGTACTCACCATTTACAGAAAACATCATTGTCAAGTCAAAATCCTAAGTCAAACTATCTTAAGTTGAACAACGATTAAGTCAGGAACTGTATTTACTTTTTTTGGAAATATAGGTTATCACTGACTACTGCTATTGTCCCATTCCTCTGCTACAAATATGCCAGCTTATTGTGGTGCAGCTGAGTGAGTAGACAGTGGGATAGGCTGGTGGACTCCTTCTGCCTCAAAGATAAGGCTTACAATCTTGAGGGGTTACCTTAACACACTCAAGCCACATAGAAATATTTTGATGTTGTGGATTCCACACTTAAACTCCCAGGAAGTGAGGTTTGTTTCCTTTGACCTACACTCGTGTTAATTGCATCCTCTGGTCTCCCATTTTTTTATGTGATGGAAGGATAGTGAATTTCCAAAGTGAGTAGTTTTTTCTTTTCTCTGTCTGGGAATAAAATATTTGGTCGATAGGTGGGAAAAAGTGAAATTAAATGAAACCATACAAATGGACTGAAAAAAATTCACTGTATGTTAGCAGTTTATGAACACTTTGTGCTGACACAGCACAGCAAGCCTGGGCAGAAATACTTGCACAAATCTGATTTTAAGATTCCCCTCACTGTAGCAGGAACTGGTGAAGCAAAGGGAATCAAAAGAATAAACCAATCTAATGTATCTTTTCTCTCTCTCTTTTCAGAAGAGATGCTTCGTAGGAAATATACAGAGATTTTACGATAAGGTTCCAGCACAAACCATGCGAATTCTTTGTTTTGTGGAGCTACATTTGCATTCTAGAGAGGAGGGGAGAGTAATGCTTCAGTTAAGCTAGTTGAGTCTTCACCAAAAATGATCCTCATCAACAAAGGCTCTTCACCTGCATGCCTCAATTCTTTCTTCCAACGGCTTTTTATTTCCTTTAGGGTTGAAATCCATAAACTCCAGGGAACATGAAATGACTTGACTTTTTGACTTGGGAAGGATGATTACAAGCTAGTGTATATATTTTCCATGGCTAGATAGCCAAGTTATCCCTGTGCTTTGAATACAGACACAACTGCTTTGCAGAAGCTCCCTAGGAAGCTTTAGAGTTGAACTCAACAATTTTAAGTTGAGAAAGCCATGAAGAGCAAGATTTAAAGAACAGTCCTCCTAAGGAACATCCACTTATGACTTGTGATCAAAGATGGCAAAACTGGAAGTCAGGAGACATCGATCCTGATGTCTCTCTCACTACCTATCAACGTGACCTTAAGTAAGTCCCTTAGTCTCTCAGGGCCTAGGTTTCTTCATTTGTAAAATGAGGGATACAGATGAGTGGGTCCCAAATGCTGGTCAGTGGAGGAGAGGCATTCAAACCCTTGAGAAACGTTGACAACTTTCCAGGCGAACTCTCAGAGATTTTGATTTGTAAATCTGGGGTGCAGGTCAGGAATCTTTAGTTTGTTCAAAGCACCCCTGGGGATTCAGATACGTTATTAAGCTTGGGAAGCACAATTTAGGTGATTTCATTTTGTTGTGTTTTATTTTATTTTAAACGTTTTTATTTTGAAAAAAAAATCTCAAACCTAAAAATGTTCCAAAAAAGCAAAATGAATTTTCATATATTCTTCATCTAGACTCAACAATTGTTAACCTTGGTGTACTTGGTGCACTTTCTCTCTCTCTGTGTAAGCATTATTATTTTTTATTTTAAAAATTGGCATTATTATTATTAATATTTTTCTGAACCATTTGAAAGTAAATTGCGTACACCATGATACTTCACCTCAAAATACCTCAGTGTGTATCTCCTTAGAACAAGGGCATTCTCTTTTATAATCATGGTACAAAAAATCAAATTTAGGAAATTTATCATTGATATAATTTTAGTATGTAGTATATTATCTGTTTTTATATCTTGCTCATTTCCTCAGTATCGTTCTTTATATCTAGCTGATTTGTAGACTATGCTTTGAAAATTTTGAAATGATCAGAGTCGCAGAGAAGTTGAAAGTACAATACAAAGAACGTTTATCCCTGAACCATTTGAGAGTAACTTGACAATCTGACACTCTATTGCCGTGTTCCACCCCCAGCACTCCAGTGTGTGTTTCCTACCAAGACTTTCCCCTGAATGACACAGTACAAGTAACAGATAGAGGAAATTAATGTTGCCACTTTACCACTATTGAAGCCTCAGACCCCTTTCAGGTCTTGCCAATTGCCTCAACAATATCCCTTACAGGGAACCATCCAGCTTAGAATTATGTGTTTTATTTAGTTGTCATGTCTCTTTATTCTTTCTCAATGTGAAAGAGTTTCTCAGACTTTCTGTGACTTTCATGACCTTGATATTTTTGAAGATTGCAGACCATTTATTTTGTAGAATGTTCTTCAGTTTGGGTTTGTTTGATGTTTTCTCATGATATAGGTTATGCATGTTTGTCAAGGATATGGCCCCAGTCCGGTTTTCAGACAGTTCTCTAAACAGCCTCAGTTCTCTTAGCGGAGATTAGTATTCAGGACCCCAGATATGGGCAACAGGTGAACTCATTGGCATATTATTCTCAGCCTTAGAGAATGTGTATATGTGCATCTGTGTGGTGCTCATACATATATATATATACACATATACATATGTGTTTTATTACATATACACAGGCATGTATTTGATAATATATATTTACACACACACACACATATGTGTTATATACCAAGTGTGCCCCCAAAACGTATACACATTTTGAGTATGATGGTCACTCAAAAGCGATTTAATTAAATGAATGCTAGCATCACCATGCAGCAAGCAGGACAAAGAAAATGACAGAAGCATGGCTGAGTGAACGTCATATTACATATTACTACCGTAATTCAATTTAATTTGAATTAAAATGAATTAAATTAAAAGTAATACATAGTCAACATCCCTTAAATTGTGTATACATTTTTTTGGCACACCCTGTATATCCCCAAGTTCCAATTCACTAACCACCTTTCACATATTCAAGCATGTATTTACGTCTATATTTATTTATCTCTCTATTGAAAAACACAGTACATTTGTATACCTAACCCTGAATTGTATCCCACATCTTTAAAATAAAAAAATAGCTGGGCTCGGTGGCTCAGCCTGTAATCCCGCGCTTTGGGAGGCCGAGGTGAGTGAATTGCCTGAGCCAGCGGGTTCGAGACCCGCCTGGGCAACTTGGCGAGACCTCATCTCTACAATAAATCAAAAAATTAGCTGGGTGTGGTAGCGTGCGCCTGTAGTTCCAGCTACTCTGAAGGCTGAGGTGGAAGGATCACTGAACCCAGCAGGTTGAGGCTGCGGTGGACGGGAGCGGCCACTGCACTCCAGCCTGGGCGACAGAGTGAGACTCCAACTCAAAAAAATAAAATAAAATAAAATAAAAAAAATAAAGACAAACATGAGTTCATACCGATATCACCAAATCGGACTCAACACTACAAAGATTGTTCTAGTTTTCTTGCCGTTCATATTTTTAACCCACAGGGAGGGACCTGGAATCCATCATTCTTATCTATTTACACATTGGACCACTCTCTGGAAGTAGCCAATCTCCCATCTCCACTGCCATTTCCTCCCCTGCATTGAGATCCTCCTTCACCGTGGCAGGGCTCTGACACCTCACATGTTACTCTCTCTTTCTTCCATCTGGTGGAAACCCTTAGTACCCTACTCACACCCACCTAAGACTCTGCACCAAGCTGCCCTGAGTGTATGCCCCTGTCCTTGCTGGAGCTCCGTCATGGCATGGTTCCCATTTCTTGGGCTCTGCCTCCACATTGCAGGCTGGTCCTCACACGGAGAGGCTCCCCAACCTGCTTGAGCTCTGATACACACCATAGGCTGCCCCGACCCTTTCCCCCTGCTCGAGGGGGTACCCTTTCCCACCTCCGAGGCACTGGGCACTCCTACTTGGGTGTGAACGCCTATTTGCTCTACCAAAAAGGAATGACTTCCCTCTTTCACTCTTGTAGTTAATGTTGAGGAAGGTAAATTGGGTAACACAGACCTCATTCATCTCAAAACCAGGATTGTGGGAAGTATTAACTAAATCCTATCTAATAAAAAGAATCATGCAATATCAGGTCACCTGGAGAAATAATAATTAAAACTATGTGCAAGTTTGAATAGCTAATACCGGATGGACAAAATGTCATTATATTTGAGCACTAGTTCCAGTTTACCGTCACTGAAAAGGCTACATATGATGTGGAATTATAGAGCAATCATTGCCATCCAGGGGTCTGAGAAGCTCTTACTTGGTACAGAAGGGGTTTTATAATATCAGGTTTCTTTAAGATGGGCTTCAAATGTGGAGGTGTGAACTGCTTTATGCTAACAGGAAGGGCTGTCCTTATCTCCCTTAGGGCTTCACCTTCAGAAAGTGCCTTTAGTGGTAAAAGGATGATTTTATATAAAACGGGAAGAAATCGTGACCTTAAGAAATGTGACATTAGAAGGTAACTACAGAAGGTGAAGATCTTCTGTGGAGATTTTTGAGAAGAGAACTCGGAGGGATAAGTTGCAGGCAGAACAAAGCCCTGATCCTTTGCACCACTTACACGGATATCAGGTTGATGCTTGTAAACAAAAAAGCTGATTTATTTTAAAATCTGGAGGCCTCCTATATGTTGTTCTTTAGATTATTTGCTGAATAGATAAATAATAAGTTTTGATAAAGATAGCAGTTACAAAGCCCTACTTACTATAGTTATTCATTTGCTTATGTATTTGTTTTTAAGGTACGATTTTATAAGCTGTGACACTGTCAAATAGCCACAACACATGTTTTGGTTTATGAAGAATTCCTGAGACCTTGCCTTAATTCCACTGACTGGTACCAGGGCTGCCATTTGTGACTTCACAGATAGTGCTTGCATAATTCTAGGGGACACTGTTCACACAGTTCTTGATACGAAGGTGCCCTTGAAGGGGTGCAGTGCAACAGCTCTGAAAGGTAGCTGTGATCCTGTGTTACTTGTCTGCTTTCTACATACTTGAGTGGTGTTATGGTCCAAGTAACGCTTGGCTGCTCCTCTTGATCCCAGTACAGCAAAGGGGGCAGGGAACTGGTAGAAAGAAGTTTATTTCTGAGTTTGAATCCAGGGAGCAGAGCCAGATTCCAGGTCTTTCAAAATGGTTCTGCTCACCCTCTAGGCTTTTACAGTTCACTTTTATAGTCCAGAGTTGTTAGTACCTATACACTAGCTACGTGATCAGCAGAGCATTGTATAGACCTTGAGTTTCAGCCACATTTATCAATAGTGACATTTTTCTGTCCAGACTTCCTGGTGCCAGGTATCAGAGGTATCTCATAGCTTTTATCAGTAGGGCCCAGCAGTAGCGACGATCAAGCTTTCCGTAGGGTAAAGGGCCTAAGACATCATGCATTGCACAAAGGTTATACAAATCACAAAGTTTACGATTACATTGATACAAGAGTTGTGTAATTCACAAGGCTTACGATTACATTGATACTATAGTATTCAAACTTATAACCACTCAGTAAAAGGAGTAAAAAAGAGATTTGCATCTTTCAGTTGATGGGGCATAGACTACAGGGAAGCCAACGATCCCCTAAAGCTACTCACTGGGAGTTCATAGGAGATAAGGGAAGCACACCTTTTATTAGCTCTCAGGAATATTGTTCAGGAATGTACAGGAGTGCTTGCGCCCTGGGCATGCCCTTCTCTAGGGGCTGTGATAATATGGACAGACATTATAGGGTCTCTGTATCAGTGGCAGAGGAAAAGGATTGGGACACAGGAGAGACATTTTCGCCATAGGTGTAGATGGTGCATATCGACTGGTTCCTTCTCTGGTCTCAAATCCAAGTCTAGAACTTTTTGTGTAGACATGGACACGCTGCCAGTGAATACGTATGTGAGCATCCTGACACTAAAGTCATTTAAATGGCAAGAACTTCGCATAGGAGTAAGGGGGGCAAAAGGGAAGCGGCTTTTTGCAGTGTAATGACGTTTTACTGAATTAGCAAAGTAGCATGACCTTCGAGCTAGCCTTTGGGATACCAGGAGAATTGCATCCTTGCCAGCCAGCCTGGCTGCCCTGCTGATGCAGCATCTGTAGCGCTCGGGGGAGTCCATTTCCAGTGTGTTTAAGAAGAAACTCTGCAAGATTAAATCCCTCTTTCCATTAACAAAAATGGGAACACATTCTCTGTCAAGCAGGTCTTAACCAGCAAAGGGGATTTGAAACGTTTGGCAAGATCACTTCTGAAGCTCGCGTCTTGCTCCATGGAGGCCACAGCTGGCCAAGGCTGTGGCTACCCTAGCACTTCACAAGGGCAATGCTTTAATTAGCCTATGTCAGTGGCTTTCTCTCTTCACTTTGGGCCTTGCATTTTCTCCATAGATTAAGAGAATTAAGTAATGAACACGTGTCTCTGCTTAAAGACAGCTAGATAACAATACCAAGACAGGAATAATGGCAGTTGTTCAGTGCTTGTTAGTGGCTTTGCTGCTGAAGGCTCTTTCGAGCATTATCTTATTTACGCCTCACATCTACCCTCTGAGAGCTCCTCGCATCTAAGATGTCTTCCATTGTAAGATACACTGTTCTTTTATGCACCACGAAGCAAGAAAAATCCTTGAAGACGGGAGAACTTCATATAAATGTGGGCTGCCAAAGGGCTATCTCTACCCTCAAAATAAGGGTAAATGAAAATAAATCCATCACCAGGAAAGTAAAGCAAGAAAACTTGCATGGCTCCACCTTGGCACTGGGTTCAGGAAAGGTAGAAAATTCTCCTGGGCGGGAGCATCAGAAAATCTTCTCTGGCAAAATTGAACTTCAACTTAGCCGAACAGTGATTGTTAGATGCATCCCAATTTCAGAAATGTTAAAATGTGAAAGCTTTGGTCTTCAGATTCATGAAATGGGTACTTTTATAAGATTTATTTTACAGACAAGAATACTGAAGCATAGAAGAAGACACTTACCTACATTTACTAACTGGGAGAGCAGGTAAACAGAGCCTAAATTCTCCATCCCTATACTTTTCTGCTCCTAGAAGATTATGTGCTTGGAGTACTGATAATATGCATGAGGAGACAGTTGTGTATTAGTTATGTATCCAAGGAAACAAAACCCACTGTCAAGAAAGAAATTTCTTACATGAGGATAGAAAATCAGAATGAATTTCTTAGTTGTAAAAAAGAAAAAAAAAAGGGAGAGTGCCCAGGAACTCAGCATTCAGTGTTTACCCCCATCATGCTTTTGTCAGAAACATTTTCAGATTTCCTAGAATCATATATTTCCCCCACAGAAAAAGGTTTTCTAAAAATGCTATTTTGGCTGTTTAATTAGAAGGAAAACACAAAAATGGGAATAAAATTTCCTCCCATCTTTTCTCATCCTGTTTAGCAAATGATACTGCACACATACTTCTTTTTTAAAAAAAAATTTTTTTATTTAAAGATGTGGGGTACAATTCAGGGTTCGATATACAAATGTTCATTATGCAGGTACCCTTGTTGATGAGGTGTGCTCCCCCCCCAGCAGTTTTTCACTACTGCCAGTCCCTTTCTTTGGTATTATGAAAGTTGTTCAAGGTCCGCTTATGAGTGAGAACATGTGATACTCGGTTCTTTATTTCTGTGATTGATCGTTCGGTATTATAAACTCTAAGTCTCACACATACTTCTTAGACTGAAAATGTCCCTCTATCACACACTGTGACTGTGAAAACGAGCCTCAGTACTCAAAACTCATGGTTGGATAACACAGCGCATGCTTTTCTTATAGAAAATATTGGACATGAAAATAACAGAATGGTTATTTTAAAAGGCAAATTTTATCTCCTCAAGGTATTTTTCTAGATCCTAATTTTCATTTAAAAATGTTTCCTGCATTGCTAAATTGGAAAAAAGAAAATAAAGGTATATAATTTTTGGTTTGCTGTGGGATGCTCTAATTTAGTATTTAAGCAAAATTTTCAGCAAAATAAATATGTTTATGGAACTATATGATGAAATTGACCCATGTAAAGTCTGAGATGCCTCTCAGTCATTCAGATGAATAAGATTGCTGCTTCCAGTTCATATTAAAAAATGTATTAACTCCTGACAAGAGCTATTTCTGTAGCTTTCTTATTTTTAAACTTCTTAAAGTAATAGTTTCATATGTTTGTTATTACGCTTTTCATTATGGTGTATACTTTTTATTTGTCATCAATTGATATTTTTCAGATTATGAAAGTATATTAGTCGGTCTTAAATGTTTCCTAAAATGTCTCTAATTGTGGGCATAAACTATTGATTGCTTTTAGTTTTTGCGTTTATTCAGAGTCAAGTGGGGTAATGGACGTGGAATACCAACTAACTAAAGCCCAGCCCTACTCTAAAATATTTCACATTTTAGGGTCAAGACACATGTAAATAATTACCATGAATGTGATATGCACGAAAATAGGGCTTATATAAAATTATGCGTTGCTTGCAAGATAGCAAGTGACCTGTGGCTTAAATAGGATTGATAGAGAAGTTATTTGATCAGGGTTGTCCCAGATGAGAAGACACTTACCGACTTGCTTGGAAGACCTGAGTGTGGATGGTTACAGTGTATCTTTGTGAGGGTGTATAGTGGTGAGGGGTGAGCAGATGCAGAACACTGGCTGGGATGAGGAGGCCAAGGCAAAGATCAGAGTAGCAGGGGCTTTGCATCTTACACCAAAAATGATAGTGATTGTCACTTCAGGATACATTTCCAGCCTTTTAAGAATTGTTTTCATTTTGTGAGATTTTGAGTTTTTGCTGGTGTGCTTGCTTTAAGATGGAGAGAGGTATATTCCAGTGAAGGATTTAAACATCCTGAGGCCAGCTCAGGTGGACAAAGCGCATGGAGCTTATCATGGTTTTGAAAGCACACACATGATTTAATGGTTAGGAAACGTGCCCAGGATATAGTAAGGATGAAAATAGAGCAGGATGGATGCTGACTTTTCTGCACACACTCCTGAGACATTTGCTATACGGGGAAACAGTGAAGAAACCACTAATGAAGGGTGCTGGCCGAAACCTCCATTTCAGACTGTCATTCTGAGAAGGTCTGGAGAGAGTAATGAAGCGTACAATTAAGTTGTTAGAGCTTGAAAAGGTTAAAGTGGCTTCAGGAATCACTACTTGTGCTTCTCGGTGCTGGAATGTCATGGCAGCAATAACCAATATGCAATCCAGAGACAAAGAAGCAATTAGTTCTCTGCATTGGTGAAAGGCCGCCCAGCTTCAGGGTGGACGGTGAAGGCCATGAATGCTTTTCCTTTGAGGTTGACTGAGTCACAAAGACTCAAGCCAAGGGTGAGTAAATGTTGTCAGTCTGTCAGTAGCGTTTATTGAGTTCCCACCATTTGCATACCATATAGTTAGGTCTAAACAAGCCCTTGAAAGTTTAGAATACATACTCTATGATGTCAGTGAGTAGCTTGGGGTTACTAACCTAACCAAAGCTTACTATGCTTTCGTCGAGATTTAGTTTTGGAACAGACTGCGCATTTCACTAAACAATAGTTTTAGCTTGATCAGTAGCAATGAAACCATGAGGAGAGATAATTCCATGTTGACCATACCGATAAGTATCTTTCAAATTGTTGAAATGTTTGTGTATTTCACCCATGATCTTGGTGTGTCTAGAATTCTGTTTTATCCGTGAACTTACTACATGCCAGTCACTCCTTTCTAGCAGTGGAGACATAATGGTAGAGACAAGTTAGCGGTTTTTCTTTAGAAGGTTGCTATCTGTGGGGCTTGGCCTGGACAGAATGACAGAGTGCTCAATGACACCCTATTATGCTTCCCAGTAGAGATCATACAGGAGAAATATCTTGGGCACATCTTCCACATCATCTGTAGAGAATGGTCTGTGAGGCATGGCGGCTAAGAATCCTAGGAGTAGTGTGAGCGGGATGGAGCCTCTTCCCCATAGCCTCCATCCTTGTAAGAACTTCTGCTTGTCAAACTTTAAAGTGTATATGGATCACCTTTGGAGCTTGTGAAAATGAAGATTCTTATTCTGCAGGTCTGGGATGAATCCTGGGAGTGTGTGTTTCTTCTAGGTGATACTGATAGTTTTGTTCTACAGACCAAACTCAGAGAACACCTGTGGCATAGAAATATCTGTAGACAAGAACTTTATGTATAAACCACTTCAGACCAGTTTTTCTGTAACTGATGAGATATAACGTGATCAAATAACAAAGAAACAAATATGGCAGGGTAAAAAGATGTAGTCTTAGAAATACAGAAGCATAGTTCAGAGTGATCTTTCTGAGGAAATACACCTTAGGGAGAAAACTACAATGAAAGAGGCAAGGACTGGACATGATGGTTCGTGCCTGTAATTCTAGCACTTTGGGAAGCTGAGGCGGGAGGATTACTTGAACTGAATCGAGAGTTCGAGACCAGCCTGGACAGCATAGCAAGACCTCGCCTCTACAAAAAATTAAAAAATTAGCCGGGCATGGTGGCACTAGCCTGTAGTCCCAACCACTCGGGAGGCTGAGGTGGAAGGCTCTTCTGAGCCCAGGAGACTGAGGCTGCAGTGAGCCTTGATCGGGCCCCTGCACTCCAGCCTGGGTGAGAGAGTGAGACCTGACTCAAAAATAAAAATAAAGAAAGAGGCATGCAGTGTTTTCAATTAATGTTGAAATGTGAATGCAGAGAAGGCATACAACTAGGAGACAAGAGCAGATAGATAGCATTTTTCCTCTGGAGTTGTAAATTTCCTTCCAAGCTGGCAAACTTCTGTGTTTTCCTGGGTTTCTTGGCTAATATGGGTCACTGAGACGGAAGCATAGAACTTATATGCTTTTAAAAGGTAGCAGAAATCATGAGCTGCAGTCCTCACTAATATCTGTGCTACTCAGCACATTTATTATTTGATTCACCTGTCCCAAGGTAACCCCCCTGGAGGAGGGGAGAGGGAAATTTTTGCAGAGGTAAGTTTCCTAAAGACTTTAAAAAATGACTTTACCTTTGGGACCATTAGGCCTAATTGTAAATAAATTCTTGCTATATTCACATCAGCAGTCCTCGATTAGTTAAGAGCTTTACCTGTGTGTGCCAAAAAACATTTTTCAAAATGGCTGAAACTATGTAATCAGCAACTTTGAGTTTGACAGAAAATGACACAGAAATCAGGACCCTTTTCTTTCTGTCCTAAAACCCTGCATTCAACTGAATGATGACTCTTCTTCCTAAGCTCATTACATCTTTCAAATGCTTACAAATTCATGTTTGCATTTGGCACGCTGAACATATATTGCTCTTTTTATTTTGAATTACTTTTTTTTTTGCATTTTTAATCAGAGGTCAATAATTCTCGTTCCTGAGATTTTATTGACCTTCAAAGTTCATGCTTTGAAGCTACTGTTTATGAGGACAGAGTACAAGAAACTTGTCTGGGACTTGCTAAAAATATATCTTTGTACGGTGATTTCAGCTTGGCTGACTGCAACACTACTGTCCATTGAGGGTTGATACTTTTAGAATGGAGTATGAACTCAACTCCCCAAAGACATCTGAGAAACGTCTAAAACCAAGTTGTGCTTTAAACTATAGATCGTCGCTGTGTGTAGTTGTGTTCCTGTAACTTTTAAAAACATTTCCTTTAGGAGTAGACATCAGTGAACACCAGTGAATAGAACAACAAAGAAGCCAAAATACTCTTCAGACACCTAAGGCAAACGCATGTCTTTGAAAAAAATCACAATACACATAACACGGGTCTAAAAAATATCCTATTAGCCATTCTTCCATAATCCAGAAGGGCAAGAGCTTATTGTTATAAATACATGAAGTTGATGTTATGAGTTCATTCTGTAGCAGTGTTTCTCAAAGTCTGGTCCACTAACTTGGAATATTTGTTAAAAATGCTCAGACCTTCTGAGTGAGAATCACGGGCTTCTGCATTTTCCATGAAAATCCCTACTTAAATCTTATGTAACTGAAGCTTGAAAACTATTCGCAAATTCCGTTGGCAAAAAGTCTACTTGAAGATTTCCATTGGAAGAGCAAGAAAACCCTGTTAAAAGGGCAGGTATTAATTAGTTGAGAGTGCCATATATCAATCTCTCCCATCATATTTTTTTCCTTTTATTTTTAGTTGCTTCCTAATGACTATACATAAACATATATATGAGACAGTGATGTTTTCATGTATGTATACACTGGTAATGACCAAATCAGGGTAATTATTGTATTCATTCCTAGAACATTTATCATTTCTTAGTGTTGTGAACTTTCAAAACCCTCTCTTCTAGCTTTTTGAAAAACACATCCAGTTACTGTGAACCACATTCACCCTAAAGTGCTACAGGATACTAAATTTATTCCTCTTATCTAGCTGCAACTTTGTTAACCAACCTCTCCCTTGCTTCCCTCCCCCTGCCCTTCCAAGCCTCTGATGACCCCATTCTGCTCTCTGCTTCTCTGAGCTATTTTGTATATCCCAGATATGAGTGAGAACATATGGAATTTATTTTTCTGTGCCTGGCTGACATAATGTCCTCCAGGTTCATTCATGTTGCTGTGAATGACAAAAGGCCATTTTTAAAAAAATGACTGAATCGTCTTCCATTGTGAATATATATACCTCATTTTCATTAACTATTAATCATTGATGGACATTTAGGTTGGCTTCATGTCTTGGATATTGTGAATAGTGCTGCAGTAAATATGGGGGTCAGGTGTCCTGATATACTTATTTTCTTTTCTTTGAATAAATACTCAGTAGTGGGGTTGCTGGATTGTATGATATTTCTATTTTTAGTGTTTTTTTTTTTTGAGAAACTACATATTGTTGTCCATAATGATTGTACAAATTTATATTCCTACCAACAGTGTATAAGAGTTCCTTTTTCTCCTCATCTTCACCAGCAATTGTTTTTTAAAAAATCTTTTTAATAGCAGACATTCTAATTGGGATGAGATGATGTCTTATTGTGGTTTTGATTTGCATTTCTCTTATGATTAGTGACTTTGAGAATTTTTCAATATACTTGTTGGCCATTTGTATGTCTTCTTTTCAGAAGTGTCTATTTAAATCCTTTGCACATAGAACAATTGAATTATTTTTTTTTCCTGCTGAGTTGTTTGAGTTTCTTATGTATTCTGAATATTAGTCCCCTGTTGGATGGATAGTTTGCAAATATTTTCTCCCATTCTACAGGTTGTCTGTTCACTCCGTTGTTTCTTTTGCTGTGCAGAAACTTTCTAGTTTGATATAGTCCTTTTTGTCTATTTTTGTTACACTTGCCTATGCTTTTGAGGTCTTAGCCATAAAATCTTTGCCTAGACCAATGTCCTGAAGTGTATCCCCTGTGTTTTTTTCCTAGTGTTTTTATAGTTTTGAGTCTTATGTCTAAGACTTTATTTTGAGTTGAGTTTTGCATATGGTGAGAGATAGGGGACTAATTTTTTCTTTTTCATATTGTTATCCAGTTTTCCCAGGACCATTTATTAAAGAGACTTTTCTTTCCTCAATGTATATTCTTGGCATCTTTGTCAAAGATCAGTTGGCTATAAATTTGTGGATTCTTTTCTGGGTTCACGATTCTGTTTTATTGTTTTTACACCAATATCATGCTGTTTTGGCTTTGTAGTATATTTTGAAGTCAGGTAGTTTGATGTCTAAAACTTTGTTCTTTTGAGTAGTTTTGCTTTAGCTATTTGGGAGCGCTTGTGGTTCCATATGTATGTTAGGATTATTTTTCTATATCTGTGAAGAATGTTGTTGATGTTTAGACAGAGATTGCAGGTTAGTTGCATCCAGGACTTTATCCATCTCCTCTAGGTTTTCTGATTATTTTTTGGCTTATAGTTGTTGAGAATAGTCTTAATGATCCTTTGTGTTTCTGTGGTACCAGTTATAATGCCTCCTTTTTCATTTCTGATTTTATTTATTTGGATCTTTTCTCCTTTTTCTTAGTGTAGTTAATGGTTTGTCTATTTTGCTTATCTTTAAAAAAGCAACTTTTTTTTTTGAGTCAGAGTCTCACTCTGATGCCCAGGCTAGAGTGCAGTGGCATGCTCATGGCCATTGCAGCCTCGGCCTGCTGGGCTCAGGCTATCCTTCTGCCTCAGCCTTCCAAGTAGCTGGAACTACAGACATGTGCCACCACACCCGGCTAATTTTTTGATTTATTGTAGAGATGAGGTCTCACCATGTTGCCCAGGCTGGTCTCAAACTCGTGGGCTCAGGTAATCCTCTCACCTCGGCCTCCCAAACTGCTGGGATTATAGGCATGAACCACTATGCCCAGCCAAAAAAACCAGCTTTTCATTTCATTGATTTTTTTGTACTGATTTTCTTTTTAGTCTTTTTTTTTTTTTTTTTTAGTATTGTTCAGATCTTTATTATTTCTTTCTTTTTACTAATTTGGGATTTGGTTTGTTCTTGTTTTTCTAGGTATATCATTAGGTTGTGTATTTGAAATCTTTCTCCTTTTCTGATGCTTTTATTGCTGTAAGCCTCAGCACACCCAGCTACTATGCAGTATATTTCTTTTGGTATCCATGAACTACGTTTGTTTAGTCATAGTGTTATACAATATATCTATGATTCTCCACTTTGTCTTGTATATGAGGAGAGCAAATCCGCCTCGTCAAGTTGTTCCTTAACAGTAACAGACATTTTTGTATTAGATGATCACTCTTGTATTACATAGAAGGGAAATTATATTTTTTATTGATTATGTGAATCAATTCTCCATAACAAGGTCACATATAGCAGGGTCACGTGAAGGAAAATGCACTCAACTATTGAATTTCTAGATTCTTAAAGAGCATCTATTCCGTTCCATTCCATTCCATGTTTAACAAGTAATTTTCAGTTGCCAAATATAAAACACTAGTCTTGGTGCTATAGGGATAATAAAGTCATGTATGACTGTAACTGATGGTCCAAAATTACATTGTAGCATAGGAGAGGAGGTCACTGGCTAATGGAACATTAGGTTTACTTGAAATCTTTGTAGTATAACCTGAAAGAGACACGGTGGAAGTCTTTATTGATAATATCTTTAACAAACCCAAGTTCAGTCTGAAGTCTAAGTTCTATGCTCTATTACTGATGTTCTGGATGTCATAAGTTGCTGCTGTTCAAAATTGCTTTTGATGGAGCTCCAGACAACAAAACCTTTTCCTCTCTGGGACTTATCACTTCAGCTTAAACACCCCCCACCCCATTTTGTCTTGGATTCATAAGAAGGCTCATTTTAGTAGCAGAAATAACCCACTATAATTCCTCACCTCTCACGAGAGAAAATGGAATTAATTACTCCTGAAAGTACTAATATTTTTAAAACATGAACCCACTTACTGGGCATATGGTGGACCAAGATTGAAGTAAGTTTCTTTATCATACACCTCTAGGCCCAAGGCGAGATAAGTTCACAGTCCAGGTGTCCTTCTTTAATGAAATTGTCTGGCAGTAGGTGCTATATCAGTCAAGCCTCTTGGACTGTAACTTGCCTACTGCTGGGCTCCTATTCAGAAACTAAAGAGTTGACTTAATTTCCAGACCATCATCCATGGGAGCCAAGTGTACAACAGCCAGAGACTGGTTTCTGGTTCTCTCAAAATGATTTCCCAATCGCTTTGTCCCAGAAGAGAGAAATCCTCACTAATCTCCCTCTCAAGGTGGCCACGTCAGAAATGAATTCACGCCTAACTGGCTTATTCCTTCCACCTGAAAATGTTTTAGAAGGAGAGATGCTTCCTATTGAATGCTTTGTCTTTTTATTCATTTATTTTTAACAAAGCAAAATGTCATAGCTCTCAAATAAAAAGAGAAAGGATATGTTGCTTTCATTTCTTTCTCTCAAAGAAATACAAGCCTAAATAGTTTCAAACATTTCAAGGTATTTATTTACCTTCTAATTAAGGTGAGATGGTCACAACAGTATGCTTAAAGAAATCCCTTGCATCCCTAGTCATTTATGGTCTGTTAAGAGAGACAACACTGCTATAATACAGACTAAGTGAATCTTACTGTCAGGAGATGACATGTATCCCATCAGTTGATGACTTCTTTTGTAGAGGGACTAGATGTTTCTTTTTCTCAGAAACGCACAGTCTCAGCCAAGAAGAGAGGTATGAGTGTCCCTTAAGAGCACAGGAGACCGGGGAGGGTTAAAAATGCACCAAATAGCTATTAATGGAAATGGAATTTCACTGGAAAATAATACACGAGGATGAAAAATAGGATCGTAGCAGGTTTTTATCAAAATGACAAAATCAGGAGTTTCTTTTGAGTCAATTGGACCTCTCCCGCCTCCCCTTCTAGTCTTCACAGCACGACTGATTTCTTCGCTGATGAATTTACTTTCCTCATCCACAGTGTTACTTGTGTAGGAATGTACAAATAAAGGCTTTCATAACTCAATGGATTATTTTTTATTAAAAAATCCCACAGCATTGACGTAGAAGCATCTTTCCCTCTTCATCCTTCCAACCTTTCTCCATCCTTGATCATAAGTGCCTAATTGCACCCATTCTTTATATATCCCCCCGTGCCTTCTTAGCAGTTCCCCAGGTGGCTAGAAATGTTATTTGAAAGACACAGATACAGGTGCACGTTCTGCAATTAATAGGCCTTCACTAAGTGGAACCAATAGACCATTAAAAACGAATCCGTGCTGTCCGCACTCCCTCTCTTCATCTTTCTCGCTACAGCAGTAACCTGACCCGATGGCTGAAGAGATATGAAAATCCATCTCTTCAATCCCACTCAGTGTTAAGTGCCCGAAGAACAGGGAGAGCAGATAATGAATTTCTCCTCTCAGCAACAAATGTGCAAATAACTTCCATCCCAGGTACGCCTCCTCTCCAGGCTGCTGAATCAGGAATTGCACCATTTACAATAGGAAATGGAATAATTTGCCTACTCCAACCCAGGGAGAGGCAGTATCCTGCAATAAATGGCCTGGCTGTATAAATAATCAAGTAAAAATGAGCCTGAAGCTGCCGAGATTTTTGTTTGCAGGACATAGGATCACTCTAAGCAATTTATGGTACTGTTTCCCAGCTAGAGTCCAAGGGCTATTTAGTTAGTAATGGCAACAGCAGAGACGGCTTCGTGTCAAGATGGAGCCACAAGTACTAGGCAGAAAGAGAGCAACAAATATTAAAAGATGTCAACTGCCAGCACGAGTTGATTGCAACTTGTGGCGCCGGGAAAATGGAGCATGCCAGGAGCATTTGCAGTGAGAGAACCAGCCGTCGAGACACCTCTGAGGTCAATAACAACTCAAATCCCTTGGACCCTGGGATACTTGCTGAGGAAAGAGAGAAAGAATAATTCCTGAGTAGTGGAGGCCTCGTCTGTTAACACGTTATTATCTTTGTCAGTCAGAGTAATTACTGACCTGAAAGTATTATGGATATGCATTAAGAGGAACATTCCTGGGGTGATTGCATGAAGCAAAAATGCAGCAGCAAATCTTCAAACTTTCCCCAAATCGGATTCTACTCTCCAGAAAATATTAGTAGCTCCCATTTATTGAGCACTAACTGTGTGCAGGTATGCCAGAAGATTTATACTCTATCTCGCTCAAGGCTCATTGTGACCTTGTGAGGTAAGGCACTGTTGTTATCTACGTGTTACAGATGGGTGATAATAAAGCAAACGAGACCATGTAACTTGGTCAAGGAAACAAAGTTGATAAATGTAGAGTCGAGAGTCAGATCCAATTCTGTCTGATTTCAGAGCCTGAGCTTGGACTACTATCCCATATTGTTTTGTGTCATTAAAAAATAACAAATAATTACAGTGACTTTAGCTAACACGCACTGAGTACTTACTAAGAACTAACCTTGGGCTAAATGTTGAACACATCAGGTTAGGCTAACCATTATAACAAAAGACCTCAAATCTTTTGTGTCTGAATACAAGTTTGTTTTTTTTTCCTACCACCTGTCATGGTTCAATGAGGTAAGCAGGGGGTAGGCATGGGTGGTGCAAATGAGCTCTGTTCCATGCAGTCATTCAGGGACCCAGGCTTCTTCCCAGTGAACTTTCAATACTTGGACTTCAATAATACCATGAAAGGAAAGAGTGAAAGATCATGAGAAAGGCACACCTGCTCTTTACTGCCTTAGCCCAGAACTGACACACCCTTGGGCTCACTTTCTATTGTTGATAAGTAGTCACCTGGCCCACATACATATTGGAGGCTGTAAAACATAGTTTAACTGTGCCCAAGAGAAGTAAAACATTTGATGAGCAGCTAGTTAGTTCCCACAGGATATTTTACCTACATTAGCTCATACTTCACACACACTTTCAGTTATTCTTCTCATAATAAAAACGAGGAAACTGAGATAGAAGGAAGTTTCACTTTCTCAAAATCCACACAAATAGTTGTTAGAAGTGGAATTATCAGGGGAAAATGACAGAGATTCTCTCTCACAAGAAAAATAAAAATCTGCAAAAAGTCTTTATCTTCTATCTATTGATCATTTCCTGGAATCAGCAGCATTTTCCTCCAAGGTCATTTCCTATGCCCAATAGCCATTTCTCCAGCTCTGTTCACTGATGACAAGTCCCGGAATGAGCTTTGTTCTTTTTTTATCTCTGGGCCTTTGCATAAGCTGCTGTTTCTATGTCTCTTGAGTCACTCTGATGCATCTTCCAGGTCTCAGCATGGACATCACTTCTTTAGAAAATATCCTCTGATTCCAAAGCCTGAGTTAGGGATTTTGCCCTGAGATCCCTGAGCATCTTGGGTTTCCCTTTTCACAGTGTTTATCACACTTTTAACTTGCGATCACAGATCTGTCTCTCTTGCTATAGGTTAAGTTCCGCCCTAGCAGTGATTTGGCCTAGCTCATTTATTTCTGCATCCTGGTTTCCAAGGTGCCTGGCACATAGTAACAGCTGAGTAAATACTTATAAAGTGAATGAATAAATGAGTCCCCTCCTATTTTGAACCAACACTCATCCTTCCATGGTTTTAGTCTCAATGGTTTCTTATGCCTTCTCTTACCTGTCTAAATGATATCTAGGAAAGCCCGAGTACGTAAATGTGTTAGGTGCTATAGTAAGCCCCGGGCAGACTCAAAGGAGAAAAATACTTGTCCTGTGTCCTCAAGGAGCTCAGTCTAGGGAGGGATAGGAATGTGTGACACTGGATCATGATGCAGTCTGGTAAGTACCACTAAAAAGGAATGTGGAAACAAAGTGTTGGGAGAGCGCAGGGTAAGGAGTGATTGGGAAGGTAAGAAAAGGCTTGCACTGAGAGGGGGACAAATAAGCTAGACTTTACAAAATTACGTCAGATAGAGACAGAGAAGAAGGACAGCCAATGCATAGGGAGTGGCATAAAACAAAATTGAGGAAGGTGTAAAGCTTTCATTTTTGAAAGACATATCAGAGAACAACAACTCAGTAAAAATAGGCAAAGTATTTGAAAATATATTTCGTGCAATAAAATAAACGAATGGACGATGATACATGAAAAGATGTTCAAAATCATTAGACAAGAAGGAAAAACAAACTAAAACCATGGCAAGATACCTCTATACACACAAGGAAGTGGTGCAAGAGGAACCCTCATTCACTGAATGGTAGAACCATTTTGGAAAACTGTTTGGCAGTTTCTTATAGGATGAAACATATACTTTCCTGAAGATCCAGCCATTTCACTCCTAGAAATCTACCTGAGAGAAATGAAAATATATCCACACAAAGACATGTGCATATATTTTCCTAGAAGCCTTATTCACAATAGACAGAAACTGCAAAAAACTCAAATGTGTATCAGTAGGGAAATGGATAAACAAATTGTGGTATATCCATGAAATGGAATACTTGTCATGAACAAAAAGAAACAAACAACTGATATACCCAGCAGCATGGATGAATCTCTGAAGCATTATGCTGAGTACGACACAATAGTTCATACTGTATGCTTCCATTTATATAAAATATTCAAGAATGGACAAAACCAGTGGACAAGCTGATCTGTGGTGGCCCAGGGCCAGATACTGGGGAATGACTGACTGCAGATGGGTAAGAGTTTTCGGGGTAGTGGGAATATTTTGTATCTGGATTGTGGTAATAGTTACATGGTTACTTATATCTATTGAAATTTATCATGTTGTGTACTTACCTGCAGGGAGCCAGCCCCTGCAGAGAGATTTAGGGGGTCCCTTGGAAGGTGTGGCAGCGTTGGCAATTATTCTGGAGAAATAAAGAGAAGAGGGGAGAAAGAAAGAGACTGGACTCCTGCTCAGGTGACCAGAAGCCGTTTAATGGGTGTAATCTCAGGGCTTTTATCCCCAAACTCTGCAAAGTCATCATCACAGGAAACAAAGGTAGCATGGGCCTTTCACATGAACAGGTCCAGGTGCGCAAAGGACACCCCCCCACTCTCAAGCAAATGTTCTTTCATACATAAGGAAGGACATGAGGAAGAACATGAGGAAGAACAACCACAAATTGTCTTTTTGTATCTTATGCTAGCTTAATGTTCCCCAAACCAGTTTCTTATGTGCCCTTAATTGTATTACAACTACATCATCTTGATTTAACATCACTCAATGTCTAAACCCAAAATCACCATAGTGAATTATTAACTTCCACTATTTTGTACTAATTCAAACTAGTTTTATTAAAACAATTGCTGCTATGGTTATGCTCTCCTAGCACCAACTGGCCTAATTCAAACTTCACTGGCCCCTCTTAAATCAAACTGAACTAACCATACTTCTATAATAAAATGGTTACTTAAATTTTCTTAATCTATATAAACTATTTTCTAAAACCTATATCTATAAATTTCTAAAGGTCACATCAAGAAAACCTGTGACCTGCACTAAGGCTCCTCAATGTGACTCAAAGTCAAACTTAAATTGTGATAAAGCAAAAGACCATAAGCCACGGAGAATGGGAACAATAGACTCCTAGGTTTAGCTGTGTACATTCCGGTCTCAGAGTTTTCTGTTAGAGCCAGCTGGAGCTTTTCCTGGTAGTTTGTGCCAAATGGAAAAGGAGGGAGGGAATGGGTCAACAGCTCCCAAACACATCCTAGTGGTCTCGGGGTCAACAGCCCTTCCTGATCCCTAACGCTCAGTGGGCCTCCGTGGCTGGCTCCCAATACTTACCATGGGTATATTTTATTGGGGATAAATTTCCCTTTAGCAAAATTTACTTACATCAACAAGACAAAGCAAAGCAAGAAGATGTAGAATTGTCCCCTTTTGAGAAATGACAAGGGGTCCAGTGCAGTTCCTGAGCAGATTTTGTGTGGAATGACTATCTTGAAATGAGACTGGGATATTAGTTGGGATAGACATGCTGAGGTGATTGGCTTTTACTCCATAGGCCAATGGCTTTCAATTTGTTTCATGATCACAGTAAGACATTGTATATTGTGACCCTATCACACACACACATCGCAAACAGAAAGCAAAAAGTGCCCCATCTGACTGTCCTAGTCAACTACATGTACCACACTCTGATATCATTTATTCTCTTTAAATAAAATATATGGTGGCTGAACCAAGTAATGTTATTCCACAATTCGCCAATGTATTGTGTTTGTGTCTCTTAAAGAAACAAATCAGAAGTAAAGAATGATCAAATTCTTTTGTGGAGGTAAATGACATATTTAGAGAATTCTGAAAATCATTTAGAGGAGGAAAAGTAACGAGAAGGAGATTGGAGCAAGGAAGATCAATTAGAAGATTGTCAGAATAAGAATAATTGCATGTGTTTGTTGCTTAGTCTATGGCACGTGCTCTGCTAAGCTCTTTACATATATTATTTTACGTAATCCTAATTGCAACACTGTGAGGTAGGAATAATTACTATCCCCAGAAGAACAAACTGAGGTTAGAGCTATTAAGTAACTTACTAAAGATCCTGGAATTAATACGGACCAAAGCAGGGATGTGAATCCTGATTTATCTGACTACAGAGCTAATCTCCAGACTCAGAGGCCACCAAGGGAGACATGGAGAAGGCCGGAGTGGAGGCACGGAGTGGAAGATTAGGAAGTTATTGCTGAGGCAAACTCCTTAGGGCTTGGCGATTCCGACAAATGTAAAATTTACAAAGCAGGAAGAATTGTGACTGATTCCGAGCTTTCTAATTTGGATAACTGGGTGGGTGGCAGCACCGTTAATAAATGTGGGGAACACAACACAGAAAAATAATTTGTTTTGGTGAATGGGTGAGGGAATTCTAACAGGAAGACAATGAGTTTGGTTTGGGACACTTTGAGTTTAAAATGCCCTTGGAACACCCATGCAGGATACACCCATCTGGAGTTAGCATAGAAGAATCTGACTCCTATCTTGCCATCTCTTGGTCTGCTTCATCCTGGGTCTCTTTATCATTATAAGATGATTGCCAGCAGATCTGGGAGTCATAAACTTCCTGGTTCCTTGGCAGAAGACAATAGCAATTGTCTTCTCCACCAGCTGATGGAACAGGTTAGTTTGCCTATCTAGTTCTCAGGCAGTCATTGCAGTTAAATATACTATGAAAGTCTCATTTCTCTCTCCGGAGCTGGAAACAGGCTAATTCAGACACTGTGGACCAGGGAAGGGAGAGGCACAGATTTTCAAAGAAAAATGTGACCATTCCTAGAAGTGAAATAAATGGACCCCGAGTGGCAGAAACAACAGAAGTCCATTACAGTGGCTCTTCTTGACTTTAGCACGCTGGACTACTTGTGGACTCCCAAACACCATGTGCATTCCTACATTAGGGTCTTTGATAATACGTTTCCTCTGCCAGGAAGGTTGAACCTTCCTGCTTTGGCCCCGTCTCTATTGGATGCATTTCTCCAATCTTACATCACACCCTTTTAATGAGATCCATCTATCCAATCAGATGATCTTGAACTGTCCTGCCTCTGAACCTTGAAACAATGATTTTCTTTTAAGTCTTTTTCTTAATCTGCCTTTGTATAATAGTTAGTTGTACCCCTTGTCTTGTTTTCCAATGATCTATGAGCTGCCTGAGGGCATGGGATCTGTAGCTCCAAGACCACATTGTCCAACGATGCATGTTAGAGTGGGCGTTCCTTGTAGTTTTGCAGACATGAGTTAATTGCAAGAAATTGTTTTATAGGTCTGACCTGAGAGAGGTGTGAAGTTACTTGTTTTCACGTGGGGATACATTTGAAAGAGACCCATATTTTTCCCCGTTGTTCTTACCAGGAGTTCACAATGGAATCAGGAGGACTGGCCCTTGGATTAGATTTTGAAATTGAAACAGCTACCTGTGAGTTGAGCCCAGAAGAATATACAACAGTTTTACAGAGATATGTGGCAGTTAGGTCATAAAATGGAAGGGTTGCCACTGTGAAGCTATTATTTGTTCTGAGGAATTCTAAAACAAAGGACAAGTAATTTTGCCTTGGTAACACATGAAAGTTGAAAGATGGTAATTATTTTCTACATGACTGCAATTATGACTTCATAACATAATATAGTATATTAATAACGGTGCTGTGTCAATTAGAGAAACAGGTATATTAAGAATATCTGTGAGATTTTAACACTGGTAATGTGTTTGAATCCATAACTTTATGGAAATGGTGTGAAACATTATTTTTCACTGTCTTGGCTTTTGACTCTCAAAGCCAAATAATTTGAGGACTGAGTTTATAGCCCTATCAACACAGAGAATCAACTAACTGGCAGATTTTTGCACAGTTTGCTCCAAAAAATGCTAAATCTGAGATTGGAACGACGCAAACTCTGTAACTCCTGGTTACAGAAGAGAGAAAGCAAACCTCACTGCTCTCTTCACATGCCCCTTGGCCCTTACTCTCTGGGTGGTAAGGTGGTTAAAAGGTGTTTTTCTGGATACTACCTGGATGTAGACACAGACTTAAATTTTGGAACTGGTGATTTAAATCTGGTTAAGAAACAGGACTTCTGCTGGGTTCATCAGGCCTTTGTGCGGTTCTCAGTATCTTGAGACTTTCTCAGGTTTCTTTAGGGACAGCATCTAATTGTACCCTTGGGAGCAGACAAGGGTTAACAGTAGGGCATGATTAATGGCTCGTCCTATATCTTCTCTCCTTCACATACTATGCTCACTTTTTCCCACTGGTATTGGTGAAGGTTCTGGGGCAAGGGTCATGATGAAAATAGTCAACATTTGTTGAGTACCAACGGGGCATGCTAAATACTTTACACACAGTCCTATCAGTCAGGTATTATTATCAGCACCATTTTACAGGTGAGCAAACTGAGGCTTGGGTTAAGTAGATTTGTCTGATGTTACACAACTAATAAATGCTGGGATTTGAACCATAAATATTTGCTTGTCTTTTGGTCACTTTTACATATGTACTCTTTCATTGCTGTGATCTTTGGTCCTACAAGAAGATTTGATAAAGCTGGATGTATTATCACAAATCAATCAGTATTTAAAAACATATATCCTGATCTGTTTGCTCAAGACTGACAAAATGAATTTACATATGACCAAAGTGGAAACAGTGCTACTATTTCTTTTTTCTGTCTTTGAATTAAAGTTGTAGCCATTTGAGGCTGCATAAATACACAAATCTAATCAATATACTTGCTCTTTTAGTTACTGGAGTTGAAAAACTAGTTTTAGCAAAAATCTGTCAATGCATAGTTAATAGATTCGATGCATATGTGTCCATCTCCAGAATGTATAAGGTTATGATTTTGCATATTTGTCATAAATGGCTGCAGCATCCATATATTACTAGGTTGAGCTTTTCTAATGGGGATAAATGTGCCGCACCGTGGACTCTCAAGAAGGTAAGATACACAGCTCACGCTCAGCGAAGCGGGGGAAATATATTATCCCTCTGCCATGCTGTGACATGCATATATTCCATTCAGGCTTCATGAGGGTATTAAATCCAGAGAGAGATCAAAAGCAGATACAGAGACAGACTTCCATGCTGACTTTTATAGAAGTTTCTGTTGGTTCAATGCTATTCGCGGAAAGTGCATAAAGAGAAATTTTGTTAAAACATGATATTTTATAAGTTGTTTTTTCTCCTGCAAGTTACGTTTCTCTAAATTGCCTGAAAATTCTGGGAGCATTTTGATAAATGATAACTTAAAGGAAAAAGTTCTATTCCAGTTCAGTAATAATGCAATGTGGAAAAAAATTTAAGCAGTTACAAATTATCAAAATAATGTAAGTTCAATATTTTATTGTCTGAAGTTCATACCTTTGATAAAATTTGTTTCAAATAACTGTTTTTGTCTGGCATACTTTCTTCTGACATTTTGTGATAGCATTTTAGAACTGAAAATAAAGGTTCTCTCCTCACCTTAATTATTACATGTTGTGAGAAGATATTGTTTGCTTTATTCAGAATAGCCAAAAACCCCATTATTTTGATTGTAAATTTTTACAAAATGTGGTATTTTCTTTCTTCCTTTGTTTTGTATTATTATTATTATTTTTAATTATTACTTTTATTTTAAAGATACGGGGTACCATTCAGGGCTTGGCACTTAAGTCATCATTGTCCAGAGTTTGGGTCCCTTATTGATGGAGTGTCCCACTACTCACTACTGCCAATCCCTTTCTTACAGTATTATGGTAAACGTTCAGGGTCTGCTTAAGATTGAGTACATGTGGTACTCAGATCTTTGTTTTTGTGATAAATCACTGAGTATTATAGACTCTACATTCATCCAAGTTTCTGCAAAGTCCATAATTTTGTTCTTCTTTATAGCTGCATAATATTCCATTGTGTATATGTACCACATTTTCTTTATCCAGCCAACAGATACATGAAAAAACGCTCAGCTTCACTAATCAGCAAATAAATGCAAATTAAAACCACACGGGGAGATACCACTTAACTCCAATCAGGATGGCTATCATCGGCAACTCAAAAAACAACAGATGCTGGAGAGGATGTTGGGAAAAGGGAACACTTTTACGTTGTTGGAGGGAATGTAAATTAGTACAACCTCTGTGGAAAACAGTGTGGTGATTTCTAAAAAAAATCTAAAAATCGACCTTCCATATGATCCAGCAATCCCCCTTCTGGGAATATACCCAGAGAAACTCAAATCACTCTATGAAAAAGATACCTACAGATGCATGTTTATTAGCATTTTTCACAGTAGCAAAAACATGGAGCCAACCGTGCTGTCCAACAAAAAGTAATATTTTCAATTCTTGTTTTCCGCATGGTGCAGTAGCCTACTCAAACTAGTGGACCTGTTGGATGTTCCAGTGGCCCATAGAAAGCCATTCACAATGCCTCTTTGCACTACATGTCAAACCAAGCCTGGTGACAGAACTGTGCTGCTGAACCTCAGAGATCAAACATGATCATCTACCTCTGTGGAAATATAAGTGTGAAGAGAGAACTTAAAACTCTGGGTATCAACTTCCTTGGCAACAGTAAACAAATTTCAGAATGGCATTAAACGAAGGGATTAAAGCCAGACATTTTGGATTCTAGCTACTATAGAGTCTACTATGACCTCTGAAACAGAGAAATCGCATTATAAATGAGAATTTTAGATTTGCACGGTTACTTGATAATAGCTTTAGTTTAAGGAAGAGAAAACTAAGATGTGAGACTAAGCATGTCAATCATACTTGATTGAGTCCAGCAGGCTTGATAGAGATAGAGTTCTTTCTCACACTACTGAAGATTTGCATTCCAGGGTTGTGGTGACTCTACAAAATTTGGGGGGACTCAGACTCTCTCTAGCTCATTGCTTTGCCATTCTTAGGATGAACCAAGATGATGATCAGAACTCTAGTTATCGCATGGAGGAAGGCATTGAAAAGCAGATAAGGAGCGCATGTCATGTTCTTAAAGGACATTTCTAGAACCTGCCTCATACCAGTTGTCCTTGTCTCATTGGTCCAAATTTAGTCCCATGGACACACTTAGCCACAAAGGAAGTTGGGAGTCATCTGCTCAACTGAGACGAGGGTGCTAAGAGAAAGGAAGATAAGAGAGATTGGGATGCTAACCTGCTATCTTTGCTGCAGTGAGATTAAATAATTGCCGAGGATCATGCCATTTTTAAATGGCAGAGATTAGAAGTAGGTCTCTTGATAGTTTCAAATTAAGGAAATGACCTTGTAAGCTTCTTTTTTTTTTTTTGAATTGGAGTCTCACTGTCGCCCAGACTGGAGTGCAGTGGCCGCTCCCGGCCACCACAGCCTCGACCTGCCAGGCTCCGACGATCCTTCCGCCTCAGCCTTCCAAGTAGTTGGAACTATAGGTGTGCGCTACCACGCCCGGCTGATTTTTTGATTTATTGCAGAGATGAGGTCTCGCCTGCCCAGGCGGGTCTCGAACCTGCGGGCTCAGGTAATCCACTCACCTCAGCCTCCCAAAGGCGCGGGATTACAGGCTGAGCCTGGCTTCAATGGGGCCACTTTATGTATAGAGGGAAATGAGAATAAAGAAGATTATGATTTTAAAGTTAAATTTAGAAGTTTTGGTTTTAAGCTTTCTTCTGCTCATCCATATTTGCCTATTGTGACATGATTCTTATTCTATTAAGTTTTATCCTCCCTAGTTTAAAACAGATTAAACAATCTTAGAATATACAGATTATATCCAATTTCCCATCCATCAATGCTGGTGAAACAATTGGAGGCGGAAGATCACCTGATTTCTGACCACACATCTCAGTGGACAGACTGCACTACCCGGACAGCTTTGAGTCTTCCCGGGCAACTCACTTGAGACACTGTTTCACATCTTCTCTTGCTCTTCTAGCATTTTATCCCCTTTTACTTCACGTCAGCTGATGGCCTTGTTTCCTTTCACCGAGAGAATAAAGACAAACAAGAGAATTTCTGCCAGTCCCTACAACCAATTACCAGCCCACCTCTCCCTGAATCCATTTATTTGGCCTTTCAGGACAATGTATGGAGAATCCTGTTTCTTTTGAAGCCCAAGTCTACGCTCACTCACTAGATGTCATTTCTTCTTACAGACTCAAGGTTTGTGCTTTAACAATCATGTTCTCTTTCTTCGGTATCATTTTCTCCTTCTCTGTACAATCATTCCCAACGTTATTCAAAGATACTCTAAAACTTTCCTTGGCAAAATCCTCCGCTTGGCTCGGGAGCAGTGGCTCGTGCCACTTGGTGCAGGGGGTCATTTAAGGATGGGAGTTCGAGACCAAGCCCTCCTCCAGACCAGATTTCACATCCTCTTTCAAATCTTCTCTGCTTTCTTTGAGAGGTTCCATATTTATCCCATGGCCCATTCCACTCAGGCTTTTATCTTCAACCCACCACTGAATCCTCTTCTCAGGGTTACCAGTGGTTCTCATCTTACCAATTGTGTGGCCATTTCTCAGTCCTGATCTTACGTGCCTTAGTACTGAAACCAGTTGCACATGTCTGCCACCAGCAAACACATTTTTCACTGGGTGGGTAGTTCGACCCTTCCCTTGTTCTCTTCCTACTCAGGGGTTGTGCCATCCATTCTTCTTTGCTGGCTCCTTGTCTCCCAGACCTAAAGATTTCGGGGGTGTTTTTTCTTCTTTATCAATGTTCTTGCTCTGGGAGATTTCATTCAGTGCCATAGCTTGAAATATCATGTGTTTCTAGATGAGTCTGGAATTTATATAATTTCAGCCCTTTTCTTTCCTCTGGGCTCCAGACTTGTATGTCAAACTCCTTTCTCTACATCTTTACTTGGATGTCTAAAAAGTACTTCCAAATTTAGCATTTCAGAACTGAGCTCTGGTTGGGCATGATGGTGCACGCCTATAGTTCTAGCCACTTGGGAGGCTGAGGCAGGAGGATTGCTTGAGTCCAGGAGTTCGAGGCTGCGGTGAGCTATGATTATGCTACTGCACTCCAGCCTGGGCAACAGAGTAAAACTGTCTCCAAAACAAACAAACCAAGAAAAAAACGAAAACAGAGCTCCTGATTCCTTTTCCCCAACCATTTCTTTCTCCCATTTTAATAAACAGCACCACCATTCACCAAGTGATTATGGTTAAAAACCAAGAGTAATTCTTAATACCTCTCTAACCCGACAAACTTCTCACTTAATATATCAGAATATCATCATCTCCAACTTAAAAATAGATCCAGAATTTGATCAGTTGCACCATATTCATCATTACTGTCCTAGCAAAAGACCCTATTTAGGCTCCTAACTGACTTCTCTGCTTCTAATCTTGACCACTCCCAAGTCAAGAGTTAGCTCATTAAAATGTAAATTAGATCACGTAGAGAGTTCTACTCCAACTCTCTAGCAGCTAAATCAGAACAAAAACATAGCTCCTTCCCGTGGCCTTCTACTATCTGGCCTCTTCTGTCCACTTCATCTCATTGCCTCCCACTCTCCCACAGGACTACCACATTGGCTCTTCATGTTTCTCAAAAATACCATACTTCCACTCACCTCAGGCCTTTGCACATGTCATTCTCTCTGCTTGGAAAGCCCTGCTTCCAGGGATCTGGGAGAGCTGCTCCCCTCCTTCACACAGGTCCTTGTTCCGATATCACCTTCTCTGATGGTCCTACTGTGGGTATGCCCTCGCCTTCACCTCCATCCCCCTTCCCAGGTTTATTTTTCCACAATACTTATTACTGCAAAAGACTGCATTACAAGTGCTCAGTATTTGGGGGTTTCTTTTTTGTCAATTTCCTATACAGCACGAGTTCCATGCAGTCAGAACTCTTTCGTCCCCTGAGCCTAGAAAGGTTCAAGGTGATATGTATGTGTGTGACATTAACAATGCAAATGAATGATTCTGAAGCCTCAGAGAGACTGCAGCTAGTTAGTTACCTAAAGAAAAATAGAAATTTATTTCTCTTTTCATTCAATCTGCGCTGGGCTGTTTAGCTCTTAGACCTTTGCTCTTTCTGGGAGAACAAATCAGTATGCAGCAAGATCAGGTGCAGTGGGGAAACAAAGGTCAGTCCGATGCACACTCTTTGCAAGGTTTGCATTCCAAAGATGGCACAGTGGCCAGAAACACATCCATTAGCTGCTTGAATACATGTTACACTTCAAACTCTGAAAAACAGGGAGAATTACCTTCTGAACCAAGCAATTCACTAGAAAAGCTTGGTTGCAAAGAGATATGTGCAAATTTCATCTTTTCTTTCAAGTTCACCTCTCTATTTCACAGGGGCTTCCATTCCCACACTTGTAGAAATGCATTAGGTTTGAAAAAGATTCTCAGGATGTTCAGAGTTGCAATCAAGGACTCCCAAGGGGGAACAATGTGGTAAACTAGAAAAAAGAGAGTCAGAGGACCAGGGGAGTTTGTCGCTAGCATCTGTTCAAAGTCTTTTTGGTGTGACAGCATTACCTGTGGCCCCAAACCCACACGCTTCTACTTCCATTTACATAAAAAGCAACATGTGTACTTTCCAGCTTCAAGTCACTCCTGACAGAGTTTGACTAGATAGCTTGAACGCGGGTGAATCACAACCATTTTTAAGGAGAGGTGAAAACAGCTGTTTACTACACAAATGCTATCTTGCTGGAGGGGAAAAACATGTCTCCCAAATGAATATAAGTGACCCAGGGTGTTAAGAGCTTTGTTTCTCGTCGCTTATGCATCCCTCAACTACAGGTGAAGTGAACAACATCCCATGAGGTTGTTTTACCCAAATGTCAAGCAATTAACGTCAGTCATTCTGTATTTCTCACTGAAGAGGGTCACTCTTCACGTTCCACGTAGGTTGAGGCAGGGGGCACTGGCTTTGGCTGTCACTCATGGTTCTGACTGCTTTTATTCCATTGTAGGCAACATGTAAAGAATAATTAAGTTTGCCTTTGACCAAGGCCGAACTCCATATTTAGGCACCTGCTATCTGAATACCCTATCACCTCTCGGCTACTTGCGAAGCAACCCTGTGTTTGGATCTGGATGTATAATTTCTCTCGTGTCTCCCCTTACTCTTTTCATGGAAACTAAATGTATCTATGGTTAGATAATGAGAAGACATTCCAAAAACAAACCAATGATGATAGATCAAGAATTCAAGATAATTTAATGTGGTATTTCTCCCATAGATAGATTCATAGGAATAGGGTGTCTAATTTGGAATTTGGGGCAAAAGACGCTTTGGGACTGAGATGGAGGAATAATCTGTCCAACCTTTTCATTTCATGTAGGTGGCCACCTACTCAGCTTGTCCCTGCTTTGGGTGTAATATTAGAAATCAGGCCAGGTTCTGTTTGGCTGTTCCCCTTCCGATCAGGCTGCAATCCAAGCCTCTCCCATTATACATTTGGCACAATCACACTTAGCTTTTAAACATTTGTGTCTGATTTCTTGTACATTTTTACTTATAATACTGATATATATATTTGGCAAGTCAGTGCACAATGTTCTCTTTGTCAATTTGGCCAAAGTCTCTGTCTCAACTAGAGGGAATTGTTAGCTGTTGTTCCTTGGTTTTTAGATGGCAGCTTCTTATGGGCAGAGCAGGTAACTCACCTGGAAGAATTTCAGTAAGACCAACAGAGCATTTGCTAAAGGCACAAACCCAACTGAGCAGAAATCTACTATTTTTAGTCTTGGATCTCAGATGTCTCCTTTTCTAATTCTATGGCCACGATCTCTGTTAAAACAGCCAGCTCTTCAAATGACGGATCATTAAGAACTTTTATACCAAACTTTTATCTCAATGCTGAAGGCTAGACGCAGGCTGAAGGCTAGAAGGTGGTGTGTTTTATTTTAAGTTTCTCCACATGGCCAATGGCAGGATGATTTCTAACTGAACTAAATCCCTTTTGTCATTTATTTTTATGATAATAGTAAGATCTGTGAGCATTTTGGAAGCTCAGGGATAAAAGAAAATATCAATTTTTAACTTTCACTTCACTTGTCACTTGAGAGCATGTATTGTTCGTTTTCTCTTAAGAAATCACCCAAATAGATTAACTGCTCCATAGGGTTTTGGAGAAATAGAAAATACTGATGGAAAAGGTGCTAGTGACCACAACAATACACTTGCAATTGCCATTTAGATTATCCCTTTGTAATCCTCTGTTCCACCTCACTGAGGTTGGTAATGTAAAAACCAAACTGAGTGCCCCCAACGCACTGCCAAAGGATTGCTGGGACACACTACACCAACCCCACTGCCTGGCTCAGTCCTTCTCATGTGGATGTGATCTTTTTACGGGCAGAGAGTGCCACTGGGGGGCTCCTCATCCCTTCTTTATTTTTTGAGGCAACCGATGCAGAAAAGGCATTAGCATTTGCTCTTGTCTTCCTTGTTAGAAAGTGCTCAGATGCTTGTTGTTATAGGACACCATGGTTAGTCCCAGCTAGTAAATGGCCTAAACTCACCCTACTCAAAGTGTGGTCCCTGCATGAGCAGAATCAGTATCACCCAGAGGCTTGTCAGAAGTACAGAATCCCAGGCTGCTCCCCAGACCCAGCGAATCAAAACCTGTGTTTTAACAAGACCCCTGGTGATGCCTATGCATTATGTGTTTGCACATGAAAGTTCAAGGGAGAAGCACAGCCCGAAGTTGCTTCATTTAAATTTCAGTTGCTAGAGAAGAGTCATAGGAGATGCCACAGGTGGTAGTTGCATTTCTGACCTGTCCCCCAGCTCCTGTGTCTTGAGGTAGGGAAGTATGGTCTACTTTCTCTGCCTCCTGTCCTAATTTGACAATGTAAACCTTTGGATTTTGTGTTTAGGTGTTCTTTTATATTTAATAGTTGATCTTTGGGAAAAGGAATCAATATTTGCCCACGAGTCATTCCTTTTTGGGCTTGTTTCAAAAGGAGAAAAGGATTGATGAATATTCTTAGCATCTGCCACAGCTTTTATAAAGCTGCAAATCTTTTAGGCCAACAGAGACTCTATGATGACTACTAAAGTGTACAAATACCGTTTGAAAAGGCACTGCAAGAATTCTTACCTAAGGCATGCTGCTTTACTCCTTCAGCGAAGCCGCCAACACAAAGACCACTGGGACAAGTCTTCAAAGGGGCAATCCTCTGCAGAAAGTGCTTCAGTGGGATTTACAACAAAGGACTTCTCGAGATCAACAGCAGTTTGCTGACATGGGAGTAGTCTGGAGGATTGAAAATATGATTAAAACAGAATTAAAACAATAGCAATGGCGGAGAAACAGACTGTGGGGCCAACCATGGGGTCCTATGGAAAGAGAGGAATAACCCAGCAGTTTCTGGAGACTGGGATAGTAAGTTGTTGGAGCTGATGAACTAGGTGGTATTTCTTCCTTTCTTGCCTTCTTAAGAATAATTATAATTTTCCCCCATAGATACCAGAATACACATGTCTATAATGCAATGTAATATATTGCTAAGAAATTTTAAAATGGTTGAGTTGATTTGCTGCTATTGTATACCTGTGTAAATATAGCTCCTTACATTCAACTATTTTTATAGGTCCCCAGTTCAGTTATGATTTACACATATGGACCCAGGCCCTGATTCTTTAAGCAAACAGGACGACCACATGAGAGGTGCTCATTTAAGACTGGTTTCATAATGCTTGTCATATCAGCATAACAATATTCTTACTACCAATTTGAAGAAGTATTACATTTAAAGTATTAAATTCTTTGGAGATATTTGGGAAACAAAAATTAGAATAGGACTGTTTGTCAAGACATGATATCTTGAAGGAATACAGGTGAAGGTAGATTTTTGGTAACAAACATTTAGGACCTCAACATATGGTCACAACGCATTATTCACTGCACAACTCCAGGGGGCAACATTTACACAGCCTCTGTAGATGTCATTCCAGAGCTATAATGTGACAGCTGTGAATATTGTCATGTTCCCAAGTAAACTCCTCGTAAACTTTCAGTTTTACTCATTTTTGGCAAAGTTTTAAATTCTCTAATTCGTTTAGAGTCATGTAAAGTTTATAAAGTAGTTCTGAAATACTCTTTACAGATCCTGCATTTGATGTATAAAATCTGACAAAGTTAAAAGTCAGTGCTTTTTAAAAAAAATTTAATGGAGGCATGTGCTGGAATGTTGTTTTGGAATCACTCAGAATTACATTTATAAACTGTCATTCATATGAATACATAAGTTCAAATGGTGTTATATAATAACAGAGTTTGTCAGTGGCACCCACTGTTATATGTTGGTTGAGAATATGGGCTCTGGAGTCCATTCCATCCTTTTTCACCCACCAGTTCTGTGTTCTTCTTAACCTTCCTCACTTGAAACATGGGGATGGTAGCATCTACATATTTCATGTAAATTGCTACGAATATTATATGACATGAATCATATAAACCACTAAGAACAGCATCTGACATAGTGCATAAATAAACAATAGGAACTATGCATTTCCATCTAAGGTTCTCAAGTCTGCTCTGACCTATTCCTATTTTTTCTGAGAAGTTCTGAATCCAACCAAGGTCACATTTAGCAATATCATGGAAAGACAAAAGGAAGAACAGATCATTTCAAGTCCTCATTTACAAGTAGAAAACACTACTAGAAATATGGTAACTCTCACTCTATTCATCCTTTTTTCTACTGGTCTGAGTTAGAAAGAAAGAGGATGAATGACACTGAAACTAGTTTGAGCATTTTTGGGGCTAATTGTTAAAATTTCTGCCTTCTTACTTCTTTCCTTGATGACAAGATGCGTGGGAGCTGTGATACACATCAGTGCTATCCACCAAATATATCTGGTTATTCTCAGCATACGGAGAGTTTGTGTTCCCCTGCCCACATAAATTTGGGTGATGCCATGATTTCCTTTGGCCAATAAAGTGTGAGAAGAAATGATGATTGTGACTTTTAGGAAGTCTCTTTAATGCTTGATTAATCAAGCACTTTCTCCCCGCTGCTTCAGCTATTGTTTAAACATGAGTTCAGATGGAGCTGCCAGCAAATTGGATCCCTGAGAGACTATGAGGAGCAGAGTCCTGCTGGCCTGTGCTGGACATATAGCATGAGCCAGATGAAAGCTTTGTGGTCTCAGGCCACTGAGATTGTGAGGGTTGCTTGTCATTGCATCATAACTTACCCAACATAATTTCTTTAGGGAACCCCGTGAGAGCATTACATAGCTGTTGCCTCCGACAGATGCTCTGAGAGACGCAGATTACATTTTGGCGATGGTCAACGTGCAATGCTCCTTGTACATATTAATCTTGATTCTTTTAACATTAGAAAATATATATTCTAATATATCTTTTAACATTAGAAAACAATATAAGCTATTGTTTATATATTCTAAGTCTTTAGCAATAAATAATAAATGTTAATATATTGAAATGTCAATCATTCATTGTCTTAAAAATTAAACATATGAACTCTAACAAATTAGTTTTGTCTAGTTAAGTTTAATATGATTGAAGAGGGACAGAGGTAGAACATCCTACCCCCAATACCTTTTATTTCTAAAGAACCCTGAGTAAAATTGATCTGATTGAGGACAAATGACTACAAAAGTTACGGTTAATTTTCTCATGAGAAAACAGAAGAATATTAGAATCCACACAAAGCGATTCTTTCCCATAACACAGTATTGAACCAGTAATAAGATTTAAAATCATCATTGATTCTTACATATTATTTATGGTGTTGTGAGAAGGCGACATACATGGAATGTGGCAGTGATTGCTATATTCTCAAATCTATTCAACCTACTCTGAGGAAACAGGAAAGTGTCTCATAAAAAGCCTTTGAAAGCTAGAGATTTAAAACAGTACTAAGAGACAAAATTAGAAAAATATTGAAGAGTTTAAAAAACAATTAAGGTGCTGTGCATTTATTTCTTGGATAGAAAGTTTGTATTTTATACGCTTTAAAAGGTTATTATATAGCTGATTGGAAGGTATAAATAGACAAAACCATAGATTCATAACCAGTAATTTCTCTGCTAAAGTTTCATTGGAAAAATAGACATAAAATGTAAGAAAAACTAGTATGTTTTTTAAAAAGTCAAGTTGAAAAAGAAGATAGGTAATTGATTTATCAGAAATTAAATTCTTTATTTTATAGGACATTTTGAATTCCTGTATTCACTGATTATATCCATTTTTCTGTATTTTATAAAAATTTGCTCTTAAGTTCTAATGTTTGCTTAGAAATTCTTCTTACAATTCTGCTACCTTAGTGATAGGTAATAGATATATCAAGGATTAGAAGAATTTTCACTCTCACCGGGACATGCAGTCTTAGTCACCTGTCAGTAATGGTCCTTGTTTGTTTATTCAGTAACTCACATTAAGGATTTTCTATGTCTCTGTTTAATAATATACTTTTTAGAAGAATTATTTCTTTTTTTTTTTTTTTTTTTTGAGTTGGAGTCTCACTCTGTATTCAAGTAGCCAGAATTACAAGCATGTGCTACCGTGCCTGGCAAATTTTTGATTTATTGTAGAGATGAGGTCTCGCTGCCCAGGCAGGTCTCGAACCTGCGGGCTCAGGCAATCCACTCACCTCAGTCTCCCAAAGGCGCGGGATTACAGGCTGAGCCACCGAGCCTGGCTAGAATTATTTCTTTTAATCATGATCTCTCATCTTAGAGGTGAGGATACCAAACCTCAGAGAGTATGAAGGAGTTGCAGAAGAGCACAGGGTGGACCAACTTCAAAAATAAACAGTCTATTTCATTTTTCACTACACCATCTAGGTGATTTCCCTGAATTAAGTGTGGATGTGAAGGAAGAGAGAGAAGTGGCGCCAATCACCTGGCCCCAGGTTTTCCCATCCCTTGCCTCTGAGTTGAAGATTAATGTGCTTGGTCTTCCTCACTCTTTGGTAGGATCTGTCCTGTGGCAGACGCTATATTGATGATTCTTTTGAACTTCACTCACAGACTCAGAGACCTGTATTTCCCACCTCAGAGAGGCAAGAGCTGGAATACTGGGTCTCAGAATAGCCCACCAATAGAGGGCTCTATTGTCAATTATGGCAGTTCAGTATGTATGGGGGGTCCCCCCAAAATCCTGAATTTATTTACAAAAAATTGTGTATTTATTCTTACATGTTTAAACTTCAGTCACCTTCAAAGTACTCTCCATTTGGTACAATGGACCTATCAAGATGCTTTTTCTACAGCTCAAAGCCGTTTTTAAACTCACCAATTTTGATGGCTTTTAGGACTTCTGCCATTTTTTGTTTCACCTCTGCCACGTCGGCAAAACATTTCCTTTTGAGGACCTTTTCTTATCCTGAGAAACAAAAAAAATTTTGCTCAGAATGAGAGCAAGTGAACAGGGAGGCTGGGGCACGGAGATCATGCCATTTTTGGCCCCAAACTGCTGAACACTCAGCATGGTATGGGCAGGTGTGCTCCTACATCACTCACCATGCAATGGGCAAACATGTTGAAAGAATCTCCCAAAAAAATTCACTGAAGCCAAACACAGCCTCTCACAACAATGCTAACTGGTATACTGGTGATGACGGGTTCCTAGAACACTCACCTAGCAGGGGAAGCCTGCCTGTACTGCAAGGAGGCGGCTCTCCAAAAAATAATCCCAGTTTTTTTGGGGTCCCCCCTCCTATATTCAACTTGATATAGAGACTTTACAAAATTCAGTTTCTATACAATCCACCACTTTATTGCATTATACTTTTATTCTCTCAGTTGCCTTTCATTATTAAATTTAGACTTTCTTATATCAGCTGACAAAAATTCAAGCAGAGTGGAGTGGTATGCCAGGTGACAAGTCACTTTCGGCAGTATTGCCATTTGTGTGGTTATTTGCCCAACTATTTGAATATTTGATTGCATTTTATTTCATTATTTGAAAAAATATTTGAAAATGGAAACCTGAAAATGTTTAACATGATAATGAAGCAGTGATGGAAATTCCTTCATCCAAGTGGTAAATCATTATCTTACATACTCATGGGCACTAAGATGGTTTCTGTATATCAACTTAGAAAGATAAGAAAACATAAATAATTCATATTTCATAAATACAATTATACTGCTCTTAACGGGGTCTTTTTTGGGTGTTTGAAAATGTGCCATGATCCAGGTTTTTACATTTCTTCCTTACTATAGCTGGTAAAAATGTTGAGGAGATTGGCTTATCTTGGTCATTTACAGACATTGAATATAGCTTCATAAATATATTTATTTATTTTGTGTTTCTTCCTAATGAGAAAATAAGTTCTGTAGCAGGAGAAAGAACGTCTTGTTCATAGCTGTATTCATAACACATAGAACAGATACCAGTCCTGAGTAGGTACTCAGCAAACATGTGGAACTCGTGAGTGAGGACTTACTGTTTTACTTAACCATACTTGTTATATGTACCTTTCTATACACCCATATCTCCCTTATGTTTATTTACAAAAAAATATTATCCTTCAGCCTTAAAATTATTCTTTGCTTATTTTGCCAATGTTTCTACTCTCTGCTTTTAGGCTCAATTACAGTGATTTGGAATATGTTGAACTTAAAAATGCATTAGGTGTTTGATGGCTGTGGTATGCTCTCTTGAAATCTACTTTTTCCTGCAGACTTTCATATGCTTTATAACATCTACCCTGACATGTGTGTGTGAGAGAGAGGCTTTTTAAACAATTCCCTAGGTTTTGCCTCTAAATCTTTCTTAAAGTATTGTTATTTCTGATGAGTTTGTCTAAGCGTTTCCTGGGTGAGTTCAGAGAGCATCCTGTCAGTTGGCTTTTGATTTTCAATAAAAATCCAAGTTCTCACAGTTAGTTTTCTGCCTGTCCAAGGGCTTGCAGACCTTCACAATTTCCATGGCCATTACTGCTGTGCAGCTTCAGCAGTGCAATGCTATTGAGCGACAGAGCAAAAACGAGGTTTTATCATCTGTTCTAAGTTCTTTCCCACCCTGGTTTCTCAGGATCATTCCATTTCATGGATGAGCAACAAATTTTAAAAGCACACCAAAATAGGCCTCTCCATATCTGGCAGATGGGGAAAGGTTATACATACCACATGAAAAAAAAAAAAAAGAACAATTCAGCCCACACATTGAAGTCTCAGTTGGCTTTCTATTAATTTGCCTTGGAACAGGGGAACAGTTAAAGAAATATAGGAAAATAATGTTCCTAAAATTTGAACCAGGCAGTTTAGATGCCCCAAAGTTGCTTTTGTGGCCCTGTGGATCCTATTCAGAATTGTATGGCATTGAACTGGATACCTGAAACTGTTGGAAATCAGATGAGGAAATATTATATGTCAGGGAATCATACATTCTGCACTTCAGCTTGACTTTTTTCTATTTCTCTCATTTTACCTTCCTTTATGGAACTGAATTATTTTTCATGTAAAACTACAGAAATCTTAACTGTCCTCTCCCTGGACAATCTGTTTCCCTTTTTTCCCTGTGTCTCATTTTGTCTCTGTGTCTCCTTTTTTCTTCCCTTTCCTATTCTGTTCTAACATGTATGGCTGCTACTGTGTTGGAAAGATAATCGCATTGTCTATTTTGCTTTAACATTCAAATGCTCAACTTGAATTCCTGTTTCTTTAGACATCATGAAAGAATGGTGTGCATTTGAGTTTCAAGACAGTTTCTTTTCTTCTCTCTCCTCGCCTTTTCTCTGGCAACCCCGCAAAATAGCTCATTGCTTTGCATTTCTCAAGCATTCAAGTGTTTATGGAATCTAACGATCCTGATCTCTTACTTCCTTTTTATAAGCAGAAAATGATAGCTGAACATGGCACAGTTCCCAGTGACCCTGCTTGGAAAGCAACAGACAAGCTATGCCAGGGTATGGAATAATAGCTGTAGGTTGATCTGTGCTTTGAAAGATGTTGTTCCATCAACTGAACTGCCACGTTTAATAAAGACTGTTCAACTTCATTTTTTTTTTTTTTGAGTTGGAGTCTCACTCTGTCGCCCAGACTGGAGTGCAGTGACCGCTCCCGGCCACCGCAGCCTTGACCTGCTGGGCTCCGGCGATCCTTCTGCCTCAGCCTTCCAAGTAGCCAGAATTACAGGCATGTGCTACCACGCCCGGCTGATTTTTTGATTTATTGTAGAGATGAGGTCTCGCTGTCCAGGTGGGTCTTGAACCCGTGGGCTCAGGCAATCCACTCACCTCAGCCTCCCAAAGGCGCGGGATTACAGGCTGAGCCACTGAGCCTGGCTCAACTTCATTTTTAAGAACATAAATTTGAAAGTTGTATTTGAAAATTTTCCCGATCAATCTCTTTTTGAAATTCAGTCTAACAACTCACAGGAAAAAAAAAGAAAGTGAATTAAACAGTTGGGGCCAAATAGAAAGGGGAGGTTACTATAGTAAGATGTTTGTACCTGTAATTAGTACTTTATTTTTCTGTACACATTAGCCCACAAAAACAAGCCCTTAAGAAGTAGTGTTGTGGTAAGAAATTAAAATCTGCGAGATACCTTCTATCACGAAACTTGGAAACTTGTATTTCTTTTTGATTTATTTTATTTTATTTTAAAGATGTGGGGTACAATTCAGAGTTAGGCGTACAAATGTTCATTATGCAGGTATCCTTGTTGATGAGGTGTGCTTTCCCTCCCCTGGCAGTTGAAACTTGTATTTCTTTAGGTTACAGGCTTATATGAGCTATATCATCTCTGGGATTCCTGGATGGGAAAGTTCCAGTGACTATAGTTGGATATGAAAAGGGTCAATCTGAACTTGGAAAGACTGGGGAGTAGTCGCTAGACAGACACGTGGACTGGATGGATTCAGGGTTGGATTGTGGAATTGGAGTCCTCCTGTTGGGGAGAGGGAAATTGGGCAGTGGGCTTTGACAAAAACACCTGTCATCGTGACAGTGATCACATGTCAGACTTGCTTCTAAGCATCAGGCATGGCTTGCCTTATTAATCTTCTCACAACTCTGGGATGTGACCATTGTCCTCAGTTTATACATGAAGAAACTGAAACAGAGAAAGTTTATGTAACTTGAAGTCAAGCAGAATATAAATGGCAGGGCCAAGGTTTGGGCCTCTGCTCTAACTTCAACAATGTCCTTGAAGTAGAAAATAGATTTGGGAGACTCCGTCTAGATTCTGGAGGGTGACCTCCTCAGAGACTTGTGGTGGAGCTGTGTGAGTGTTGTCAGCTAGGAAGCATTTGGAGGCAGGTAATGACTTACAACTTAAACTCATTTATTGATTCAACAGCAGCACATTCAGCACTATTGTGGTCATCATGGCTGAGTCCTGGTCCATTGTCTTATGATCCATTTGGCTCTGCCTCTGCTGAGTGATGGCTGGTAGGGATTCATTGAGGCAGTCCTGAATCTCATAACAGCAAAGAAGACCAGCCAGGGGAAAAGAAACAGCTGTTCTTCAGGGCTGTCCCAGAGGAGCAAGGATGGACTTCCTATGAATATACGCTTACATCTCAGGACTCTGAATCCTGTCGCATACCCACTGCTAATCCAGCTCCTGATATGGGGCATGGACTTGAACCCAGATTCTCGGGAGCTGGCCTGGGCCTAACCTTTCCTGAGCCACATGAAGTTGGGCGAAGGGCTGCCTACACTAATACATTTGCAGATCTCTGAGGGAGTGGAAACTGTAGTGGCTACTCTCGATGGCGACTCCAGGGAGGCTAGATGTGGAACTAGTGAATTTCACACAAATCTAGGGGCCCAGTGCTTAGAACCGGTGAATCTGAGTGCAGCTGGATTCAAAATTCAGCTACTTGATTCGATCATTCTAGAATGGAGCTATAGACCAGGCGAATTAGATGCTGTGCCATGAACCTACCTAGAATTTCTCAGCTATCTTCTGCATAGGGAACACCGGATAGAGGCAGTGGCCTGCCAATGACTCACAGAGTCGACTTGATTATTACAAAATAAGACCGAATATTTCCCATGTCAAGCTGGCAGGCCTGGTATACCACAGGTAATGCTTGCTTTTATTTACTATAATTCTCAAAAGGTATTTTTAACATTGGCATCCTAGGCTTTGTTTAGGAAGTGAAATTTTATCGACGGACTGGTTTGCAGAGTTGCTCCATTCCACAACTGTGAAGTTGGGAAAAGGTTTCCCTGCCCCCCTGTGTGGTGTTTCAGGGCAGTAGTGGCAAGTACTGTGTCCTGTATGACCACTGCTACTTCCGACTTCCGTGGTAGACGTGGATCATTTATCACGGTCCTGTTTCCTGCTGAGCATGGTTGCAGCTAGAAACTCTTCCCCATTCAATGCCCAAGGCAGTCACTGCAGGGCCGGCACTATAAATGGAAACCATTTCCCATTATTGCTGGGAACTTTGTCTCTGGGAGGCAGCATGGACGAGCAAGAGAAACATGATATTTGGCATCAGACAGGCCTGGGTTTGAATCCAGGCTTTACCACTAACCAACCTGGCAAATTAACTTGCTTTTCTGAGCCTATTTCCTCTTCTGTAAAGTGAGATTAACCATGCCAATTTTGTAGGCTATATTGTGATATTAAATGAGAGGGAATGTTATTCTTACCAGTTTGCACAGCCCTCAAAATGTTATGTCACATTGCCTTTCTTTCAAAACTTAGACCAAGGAGAAACGATGATCAATGCATTCTCAGCAACATTCAAAATATTCGTGTTTTAAAGGAAAGTCTCTTTAATGAAAAGAATAAATTGTCATTGTGTTTTATATATGATGTTTAGGGACTGGATATTTTGAGCAGGGGCTTCACTCGCTCGCACCACTCAGACCACCACTAGTTCTGCCTGAGGACATGGCTTGATTTCAGTTTTGGAAATGTCAACCTTGGCAGAGACTGGTGTTTGGGGGAATTACAGAGGGAGAAGAATCTATAATCTTTGCCCTTGAGCAAGTCAAACCCGAGGTACACAATGACAAATAAACATACTGTAGAATACAAATAACTAAAGCCTGGAAATAGACCCACATGTGCTAAATTATAGCTCCATAAATGTATTCACTTCTGAAATATCTGCATAGGCAGACAGATCAATGGAATGGAATAGAATCTTAAGTAGGTCCAACTACTTCAGGGAATCCAGTGTCTGATAAAGGTGGCATTTTAAATCAGTGAAGAAAGATGGATTATTTAATAGATGGCATTGAGACAACATTTCCAGTCATTTATGAAAAAATTTAACTCTCTATCTCACTCATTGCACTAAAGTACATTCTAGATGTATCAAAACTTTAAAGATGAAATGCAAAACTGTAAAAATTTTATAAGGCATCATGGAAAGAATTATAAGTGATCTCAGAGTGAGTAAGATCTTCTCAAGTAACAAACAATCTAAGTAGATATTGACAGTGAAAAAAGGATGGAAATAATGTTTGCTATAAAATATTAAGACTCATTCATGGAAAAATATGGCAATTAAAGGCAAAAGGCAAAATTGAGAAAAACAGTCTCTTTACATGTCCATGTGCACGCCTGTCTCCAATTGCATTCTGAAGAGGTTGTACCAATTTGTACCACACTCACTTTGCTTATATCCTGTATCCTCAAAATATAAAAGATTAATATAGGCCAATAAAAATACAAACCTCACAAAATAGACAAAGGATGTTCAGAAATAAAAATGTCTTTTTAGGCATATAAAACATTCTTAGTCAAATAATTTTTTAAAAATTATTAATTTAAATTTTAAAAAAATGTAAATCCAGATCTTGGAACAATTGTTCACCTATTAGATGAGTGATAGAAAAATTGGAAATTCACAGAGTGGATAGGCGTGTAGGGCTACAGGTGCATATACCACACAGGTGTGGTAAGAATTGGTACAACTTTGAAATGCAGCTCGAATGCTATCAAAATTTAAAATGTTCACATCTTTCAAGGGCTACTTCTAGAACTTTGTCCTCTGATTTTATTTTCACATATATGCAGAGAGGTCTAAGCAAAAGTTTTCATTGTAGCATTATTTATAACAGTGAAAAACTAAAATTGGAAAGTCACCCATAAGTCCAACATGAGACTGACTAAACAGATTTTGATGTGGTCATACAATACATTGTTATATAGCCATCAGAAATAATGTGGTGTATCTATATGTACTGGTACAGACAGATATTCAAGATATATTGCTATGTTAAACAAAAGGAAGTGCCTTAATAGTGTCTATGGATATGTATTTGCATGGAAATTTCTGGAAGGGCATATAAGGAACTGTTGAAGTGGTTACCAATGGGAAATCGGACTCAGAGATTGGGAAGCAAACTTACTTTTCTTTGGATACTTTTTTGTTCTATTTGAACTTCTGACTAAAAGCATGGGTTATTTTTATAATAAGTGGATGAATTGATGGACAGATAGACAAATTAATAAACAAACCAATTGCTTTGGAATTTTTCCGAGTTCATTTCTTTTGTTCATGTGACAATTATAGTCTCCCTTAAATAACCAAGTTAAAAACAAGAGAATGGGAAGTATTGAAGCATTTCTAAAAAAATAATAAAGAGATTGATGATTCAATGTGATATACCGTGAGAGAAAGGGTTCCTGGGAAAACTGAACGATTTGCCTGTTCACTTGCTCAGTCAACAGAGCACAGGAGGGAAGAAGCCTTGGGATAACCAGCATTTACTATCAGCTGGAACAGCTGGACTGGTTGCCTCTGCCCTGGGTCTTGCTTTTTCTGGGACTATGCCAATAGACTTATGTGTCCACATTATGAAGTTGTTGTATGTACTGGGTCAACAGAGTTAGAGGAGTGTCCTTGATAGCTACCAAGACCAGGAAAATGGGGAATTTACCTTCACAGAGGAGAATCTACCCATAGGGCCCACCAGGTGCCATGTCTCAGCATTACTCCACAAAAACTTTGACAGGCTAGAGTAAAAAAGCCATAGAACTGGCAATCTCGAAAACAGAGGTGCTCAAACAACAGAGACTCATCAAATACTTAAAAGCAAGCCTCTTGATGAATGTGAGACTCTAAATGAAGGAGAAGAGCTAACAACTAAGAGGAAGAGTTAATACAGCAAGCAGAAGATATTAAAGTAAGTATAATAAATATCTTCAGGAATATACAATGGGTTATTAAGGATACTGCAACCATGAACCATAAAATGTATTTAATTAAAATATTTTTGTTTAAAGTCATAGGGTAAGTTTTTCTTACTTAGCATCATGAGTAATTTTTTTGCTAATTCAACGAATATGTCGAACGTACTCATTTCAGGCACTACCATATATTATGTATCATAATAACACTTTTCTTTACAATTTGCAGAGCATTTTCTCATTAGCTCATGATAACATCCCTGAAAGATGAGCAGGACAGGTCAGGGCAGCTTTTATACCTCACTTTATGCAAGAGGAGATGTGACTCAAAACAGAGTTAAATATCTTGCTTGCAATGAAACAATCGGTGACAAAGCTGAGATTCGCACCCAGGATTTTTACTTTCAAATACATAGCTCTTCTAAATCACATGACCTTTCTAAGAAATGTGATGCTTATTCTACTTTATAAAGTGAAATAACCACTATGACTTTTTCTGAGGTCAAGGCACAACATCACCAAGAAGATGCACGAACGAAGAATTATTGGATTTTTGTTTTCTGCTTGTATTTCATAAACATTACCAAGTACAAGATTTCTAGAAGCAGCTTCTGTGCATACATAACAGCTTGGATATATGGTCTCAGGAAATAACATAGTAGAAAACTTAGTGACATGACTTTTAAAAAAGTTTTGTAGGTTGTCTGTTTTAGCCTGAAAGAAATAGGTCATGAAGGTGACCACAGATTTATCAAGGCGTTTCAGATTTTGTAAAAAAATTTCAGCTGAAACTCCACTTATCCCCAGATTTTGACAGTTGTGGCATGAACTATGGCTAAGGAAAAGCTCCTGATCCCCCCGCGTCTGTGTTTCAGGACTTATTCGAAGTTGGAAACTCCAGTTTGCAAGAATGCTGGGGTAGCTGTTCAACCTGATCGCAAATGTTCTTATCCCCATGGACATCTTCCAGGAATGAAATAGTTTCCTCAAATTCTATTTGGATTCTGAGGGCTTGTAAACAGACCCAGCCTCCGCAGGTGATGCAGCACAATGGATGAGCTTGGTGCCATTGAACTGTAAAGTACCATGAAGAGTGTCTGAAAGTTGAAATTAACTTTTTATTAGCATGACACAGCTGTGGGCTGTTTCATCTTGTCAGCAGCAGATTTTTGGTTCTCTCACTTGCCTTTTCACAGACCTCACATTGGTTCACCTCCAGCTATTCCTGCCGTTCTAACAGGCACTGTCCTTCTCCTTGTCCGCTTTTTCTGGCCCTACCGCTTCTTTTTGTTCCTTTTTGATGTTTCAAAAGAAGCGTGGAATGTGATAGACCTTTCATTTTCAAATGTGCTTTTACCGGCTTTGATGCTGCATCAGAGCAATAGCCTGGAAAGATTGGGTGAAGGAGAAATGGGGGACCAGCTCTCCCAAGGGCTGACTGAATAACCTCAGTTAGGCTGTATTTTCCTATCTATGTCAAGAATGTGGGTTAAACAATAAGCCTTCACTTCCTAGACTTTGCAAGCCACCTGCCAGGTCTGCTGTCTGGACACCTGACAAAATATAGGCCTCTAGAGATCAGACTCGACCAGATTTGAAATGGACTAATCCTTGATTTAGTAGTGTAGCTGTGCATACTTCCTTTTTTATTTCTCTCTTCTGAATAATTAGGGTCATGTAGGCATTTCATGCTTTCTTTTCTATGCACCTTATCTCTCTCCATTTGGCCCTCCTAATAGGCATCTTGCTTTTGCTTGTGAGTATTTAAAGCCATGACCTTTTGAAAGATATAACCTGAAACAGCTGAGAATGTGTGAATAAATGCTCTGCTATGCAGTCTTGATTTCTAGAACATCATGCTTTAAATTGCAGTGGAAACAAAAGGCCTCTTTATGACATCCAGTAATAGTACATTTTGTTCTCAAAAGATTTGATGAACTTAAGATGCTATACAAGGTCATTTAAAGATTGAGATAGAACAGCAAAAAAATTTAAAAATCTTCCCTACAGGCCATGGCTTTGGTAAACTCTGGTCATGTGGCTCTTTGAGCTATGGCCACCATGTTTTCCTAAGCTTGGGGTCCCTCCTCTACCTTGGGGAGGGGAATCTTTTCTCTTGCTCTGTCTAATGTACTTTCTAAAGTAAGTATATTTTCCAATCTAAAAAATAAAAAAAAATTAAAATCTGCCTTACGTTGTCAACATTTTTGACTTTAAAATATCTGGTTATTTGCATTTTCTGTGATTTTAGCTATGTGGACAAGAGAAGTATTAAATTCTACCATGTGGAACCATGTCAAAGTTAATGATAGTGGAAAAGTTCTTCTTTAAAGGATATAAAGTTATCTGTGTTAATAACATTTGAACTCCTTTGCTTGAACAACTGTCATCTCATTTTGTAAATTCACCAAAAAGTCTAATTCATAATTAAAAATAGCAGCCAAATTCACATGCTAAAATTATTGCATGGATGACATAGTTTTGACTGTCTTTTACTTAGATTTCAATCATCACTTCACTAGGTTTTCTCAAATTCATTGAGTATTCTTGTCACCTTAGAAACAATGGCTCATTTGTCTCATAGGAATCTAAGAAGAATATACATCAGGCAAGTTAAATGAAAGCACAATCCAATTACCTAAGGAAAATATACTCGATTTATTTAAATTACTGTTCTGTTCTCCAGGCATTCTGAATGAGAATATGACTTAGCATTGAGATGAGAGTCTTCCAGTTCTTCTACTCTTTGATGAAAATCTTCTAAAAGTGTTAATTTGGTGACTATGTGATGTTAAAATAATACAGATTTAATAAACATAACTGAGAAATATGTTCTAGCACCTACTGTGAAATAGAATAGATTTGCTGATGAGAAATGCAGTCCCTCAGAATATACTGGCACTGGAGACCCTAGTGTGTGTGTGTGTGTGTGTGTGTGTGTGAGAGAGAGAGAGAGATAAGGATTTGTAGAGCTAGGTTTTCTCAGAGCATAGGACCCTCCGTCATCTGGTGGTTTTTTTGCTTCCTAATTAAGGCTACCCATTAAAAAAAAATCCTCTGAATGATTGTATTGTTGACTACAAGGAAGCGATCTGGCTATATACAGGTTTTTGTTGAATATTTATGTTAGCTTTAAATTCTACTGAGCGAATGTTTTAAGGACTGAGTTTCACATTTATGGCACATTATACAGCAGATATAATAGGCTTTAAAGAGTTAGGCGCAGACATTTTATAATTGGAAGCCTGGCCGTTCACCTTGTGCAGTTAGTGGTATCGAATATGAAATAAAATACCCTAACCACGGAGAGGAATATCAATTGCAAATGATGTTCTGCTTTAAAAAAATATGGAGACAATTATGCATTGGGGCTTTTGGTTCCGATTATTCCATGTTTAACAAGTGAGCTGGCCTGTTTTCCCTAAGTGCTTCTAGGAATTCTCCTTAAAGAAAAGCACAAATTTAGGAATATAAGAAAGTATGAAGACCCAGAGGTCAAATATTTAAAATGGAAAATTAGCTAATTTGAAAGTGGTTCAGTAAATTCTATTTAGAATGCTGCCCTTGAGGTGGGGTTTATTCCTTATACTTTGAATATTTCAGATTATATGTTGAACAGTGACACTGACTTTAAGTTCTAAAGGTGAATGTGTGTTATAGTCATGCTGTGATTTTGAAGAATGAACCTAGTATTTCGAGTATATTTGTTTTCAGATCTTTTAAAAAATTATAATGCAGTCATACTGTATTATATGCCAGAGAATATTGCCAGTTTGGTTCTAGACCACACCAACAAAGCAAATATCAAATAAAGTGAGTCACGTACACTTTTTGGTTTCCCAGTGCATATAAAAGTTATGTTTACATTATACTATAGTCTGCTAAGAGTGCCGAAGCAGGTGTACTTAAAAAACAGTATATGCTTTAATTAAAAATTACTTATTGCTAAAAAATTCTAACAATATCTCTACTATCAGCGAGCCATATCATTTTGTTCATGGATGCTCCTGCCAGAATGTCGACAGCTGCTGACTGATCGGGGTGGTGGTTGCTGAAGTTTGGAGTGACAATTTCTTTTTTTAACTTTTAATTTTTTTTTTTTTTTTTTGAGTTGGAGTCTCACTCTGTCGCCCAGACTGGAGTGCAGTGGCCACTCCCGGCCACCGCAGCCTCGACCTGCTGGGCTCCGGCGATCCTTCGGCCTCAGCCTTCCAAGAACTTTTAAATTTTTTATTTTAAAGATGTGGAGTACAATTCAGGGTTAGGTATACAAATTTTCATTATGCAGTTACCCCTGTTGATGAGGTATGCCTCTCCTTCTCCAGGAAGATTCCAACTACTGCTAATCCCATCTCCCCAACCTCCCACTCCCTGCAGTTTCCTGCTACTGTCAATCCTTTTCTTACAGTATTATGATAGTTGTTCAAGGTCCGCTTATGAATGAGAACATGTGATACTCAGTTCTTTGTTTCTGTGAAAGATCACTCAGTATTATAGACCCTAAGTCCATCCAGGTTGCTGAGAAGTTCATCATTTTGTTCTTCATGGCTGCATAATATTCCATTGTGTATATGCACCACATTTTAAAAATCTAGTCCTCTTTTGAAGGGCAGCATGGTGGGTTCCATGTTTTTGCTATTGTGAACAATGCTGTGAAAAGTGTATGTGTGCAGGTATCTTTTTTATGCAGTGATTTGGGTTCTTCCAGGTATATTCCCAGTAGGGAGATTGCGGGGTCATATGGAAGGTCGATTTTTAGAACTTTTAGGAATCGCCACACTGTTTTCCACAGAGGCTGTACTGGTTCACACTCCCACCAACAGTGTAAAAGTGCTCCCTTTTGGCCACATCCTCTCCAGCATCTGCTACTTTTTGAGTTATTGATGATGGCCATTCTGCTGACTGGCCTTCCTGACTGATCAGGGAGGTGGTTGCTGAAGGTTGGAGTGACAATTTCTTAAGATAAGACACTAAGAAGGTTTTCCTCATTGATTGACTTTTCCTTTCATGAAAGATTTCTCTATAGCATGCAATGGTGTTTGGTAGCATTTTACCCATAGTAAACTTCTTCAGTGGTCTGAAACTTCTTTCAAAATAAGTCATTCTTCTCAAACCCTGCCGCTGAGCTCAATTTTTATAATATGCTAAATCCTTGTTTTTATTTTAACAATGCTTATAGCATCTTCGCCTGGAATAGATTTCATCCCAAGAAGTCACTTTCTTTGGTCATCTATAAGAAACCACTCATTCATTCAAGTTTCATATTGAGATTGCAGCAATTCAGTCACATCTTCAGGCTCCACTTCTAATTCTAGATCGCTTGCAATTTCCACCACATCTGCCATGACTTCCTTCACTGACATTTTGAACCCTTCGAAGTCATTATTAAGAGTTGGAATCTGAGGTGAGTGAATTGCCTGAGCCTGTGGGTTCGAGACCCACCTGGGCAACTTGACGAGACCTCATCTCCACAATAAATCAAAAATTAGCCGGGCGTGGTAGCGCGTGCCTGTAGTTTCAGCTACTTAGAAGGCTGAGGCGGAAGGATCGTCGGAGCCCAGCAGGCCAAGGCTGTGGTGGCCAGGAGCGGCCACTGCACTCCAGTCTGGGCGACTGAGTGAGACTCCAACTCAAAAAAAAAAAACCCCAAACCAAATAGAGTTGGAATCAACTTTTTCCAAACTTCCTATTAATGTTGACATTTTGGCCTCCTCCCATGAACCACAAATGTTAATGGTTTCTAGAATGGTGAATTCTCTCCATAAGGTTTTCAATTTATTTTGCCTAGATCCATCAGAGGAATCACTATCTATAACAGCAATAGACTTCTGATATGGCTTTCTTAAATCATATGACTTTCAAGTTAAAATTACTCCTTGATCCGTGGGCTGCAGAAAGGATGTTGTGATAGCAGGCATAAAAACAATCTTCTGTCCGTCTCCATCAGAGTTCTTGGATGACCAAGTGCATTACTCATGAGCAGTCATATTTGGAAAGGAATCTCTTTTTTTGAACAGTAGATCTCAACAGTGGACTTAAAACATTCTGTAAGCCGGCTGGCCTCAGTGGCTCAGCCTATAATCCCAGCACTTTGGGAGGCCGAGGCGAGTGGATTGCCTGAGCCTGTGGGTTCGAGATCCACCAGGGCAACTTGGCGAGACCTCGTCTCTACAATAAATAAAAAAAAATTCCCATCACACAAATATTATTTCCTTACACTATTAAGCACAGTAACACTTGTACAGATTTGTAAACAAGGAGAAACAGGCTACACCATAAGGTCCAGGTGTGTAGTGGTTCTTTGTGATGTTTCACAACAACAAGATCACCTCATGACACATTTCTCAGAATGTACTCTGAGTAAGTGATGCATGACTCCACACACACACACACACACACACACACACACACACACACACACACACACATGTTTATAGAGTGACTTATTATGAGATATTGACTCATTGACTCATGAGATTTTGGAGACTGAGAAGTTCCATGATCTGCCATCTTCAAGCTGGCCAGTGGTTCCATGATCTGCCATCTTCAAGCTGGCCAGTGGAGTAGATTGAAGACCAGAGATTGGGGAGCCAATGGTATAGTTTCCAGACCAAGTCTGAAGGCCTGAGAACCAGGAGTACCAAAGTCAGGAGGAGATTCATGTTCCAGCTCAAGGGAGAGAGAGAGAGAGAGAGAGAGAGAGAGAGAGAGAGAGAGAGAGAGAGAGAGAGAGAGAGAGACAGAGAGAGAGAATGCACAAATTATCCCTTCCTCTACCATTTTGTTCTATTCAGGCCCTTAACAGGTTGGACAATGCCCACCCACTTTGGGAAACTCAATCTCCTTTCCTCAGTCTACAGATTAAAACGCCGCCACGCTCTCCTGAAAACACTCTCACAGACCTGTCCCCAAATAATGTTTAACCAGATATTTGGGCATCCTGTGATCCAGTCAAGTTGACACATAACATTAAGTACCACGACATGAGTATTTTAAAAATATATAGGGCTATATATACAAATTGTTCTGTGATTTACAACCTGCTTTTTGTACTTGTTATCATGCTGTATTTTCCCCTATTGGTCTATTTAGGTTCACCTCATTCTTTTCAAGGATTGTATAGTGTTCCATGGCATGAATGTGTCATAATTTATTTAACCACTCCCTTTTTGATGACTGCTGCCAAATTCTCTTTTTTTTAGATCTTCAAAACAATGATAAATGTGTATACATCTTTTGTGTACTTAAAAGGAATTTCTTTGGGACAGGTTCTTAGGAATGAAATTGCTTGATGAAAAAGCACATCTGCTTTAAGACTGGATACATTCTGCTGGGGTTGATAGTCAGCTGGTACCAGCAGGACCTTACCAACTGGTTATAGCTGGCATCTGTTCTGAAGAGACAGAGCCTGTGCCACACATTGAATGTTAGTTACTTGGAATTTATCCCTGAAATTGCCTTTGAAAAAATTTCATTAATTTATGCTCATTCCAAAAATGTATAAGAATGCCTGGCTCTTGCCTTTCTCACAGGTACTTAATGTGCATCTTTTTAACTGTTGCCAATCTGAGAGATGAAACATGAGGAATAAGGAGTTGCTGTTCAATAGGTAGAAATTTTCAGCTACAAAGATGAATAATTTCTAGAGATCTGCTTTACAACATCGTGTAGCAGTATTAGCAATACTGTATTGTGCATTTAAAAATTGTTCAGAGGTTAGATATCATGTTAAGTATTCTCATAATAAAAAACCTTAATGTTGTATTTTAAAACTTTGTAGTTCTCTGATAATCAGTGAGATGGTTTTCTTTCATAAGTTTATTGGTCATTTTCGGTTCTCCTAGAAATCGCCTTTTCATTTTTCTATGTTTATTTTCTACTGGGTTGTTTAGTTTTCCTTAATAAAAAGTTATTTTTATATATTATAGATTTTAAGCCTTTGTAGAATATGCTACAGATATTTTCTGTCAGTCACTTGTCTCAGACTTTGTTTTTGTGTCTTTTGTCATAGAGATGATTTTAGTTTGTATGAGCTGAAAATTGTCAATTTATCCTTTAGGACATATGTGTCTTTATGGCTTGCTTTGGAAGGCTATTTACATTCTAAAATTATAAAAATATCCCTCTATAATTCCTCCTAACAAATACACATACAAATTTAGTTCCTTTTTTTTTTGAGTTGGAGTCTCACTCCGTTGCCCAGGCTAGAGTGCAATGACACACTCACAGCTACCAGTGTTGACCTGTTGGGCTCTGGCAATCCTTCCACCTCAGCCTTCCGAGTAGCCGGAACTACACGTGTGCACTGCCATGCCCAGCTATTTATTTTATTTTATTTTAATTTATTTTATTGTAGAGACGAGGTCTCACCAAGTTGCCGGGCCTGGTTTTGAGCCCTCAGGCTCAAGCAATCTACTTGCCTCTGACTCCCAAAGTGCTGGGATTACAAGCTGAGTCACCCAACCCGGCCAAATTTAGTTCTTTAATCCATCTGTAGTTTGTAAATGCTATGTGCAATGTTGCAATCCTAGTTGGGTAACTGGGTTCCATATTTACTTTTTCCTTGCAAGTAGTTGATGTTCTTATGCCATTTATTAGTCGATCTAGTCCACTAACTTGAACATCAACTTTCTTATAAATTTTATAACTAAAATTCTCATATACACATGGCTATGCTTTTGGACACTATTCTGTTAGCTTATTTCTGAATTTCTGCATGATACTATATCATCTTAATTTGTAGACTATTCTAGAATGCTTTGCTTCCTAGAAGGCAAAATCTGCACACACTCGGTATTAACTTAGACTTTTTCTTGCTTTAATTCTGTCTTTATATATCGGTTCTCAAAACAGTATTTTTATTTTTTTCAATATGGTCCAGTTTTCCACCTTCAGTAGCTGGACTTTGGTCATAGTCACATGTCACCAATGCTTACGACGTTTTCTTGCTTTCTACTTGTCAAGTTGATATTTCTGGGTACAAGTTGATATTTCTGGGTACAAGTTCCCCTTTGGCTAAGTTTTTTTATTGGTGGAGATATTAATGAGTTAGTTATAGGCAGGAATATTTTTCACAAAATATAGTTTTCTTAGCTTGAATTTTTATTTTACTTTATTTTATATATTTTTTGAGTTGGGGTCTCACTCTGTCACCCAGGCTGCAGTACAGTGGCATGATCACAGCTCACCACAGCCTCAACCTCCTATGCTCAAGTGACTCTCCCTCCTCAGCCTCCTGAGTAGATGAGACTACAGACACATGCCAACATGCCCGGCTAGTTTTTTTGTAGAGATGACGAGGTCTCACTATGTTGCCTAGGCTGGTCTCAAATTCTGGGGCTCAAGCAGTCCTCCCGCCTTGGAATCCCAAAGTGCTAGGACTACAGGCGTGAACTACCCAGCCTGGTCCTTGCTTGAATGTTTAGATTCACCTTATTTTTATTCCCAGCTGTAGTACTACATGGCATGAATGTTCCATAATTCATTTAATCACTCTATATTTAGTGATTGTTATGATTGCTTCCATTTTTTGGTTTTCTTTTCCAAACAATAATGAAATAAAAATCATTGTACATGTATCTTCAGGCACTTAACATGAAAATTTCTTTGGGATAGAGTCCTAGAAATGGGATTTCTGGGTCAGTGAAATAAATGTCCATGTTATTTTAAGAACAACTCTAATTAAATTTAAGATGGCAAAGCTCTTTCTATCTCCTAGCCTTCATTTGAGAAAATCTCTCCCAAGTAACAATAAGGATGAACACAAGAATGCAAGCAGATTTCTCTATAAAAATCGAGGGCAAGGGGATTGAACCACAACCTGTGAGGATGAACAGGTGGGTGGAAGCTGATTTGGCAGAGGTGAGAAAGACAATGTGAGCAGGGAGAAGAGTGACAAGAAGAAAGTGGAGTCCCGGAAGTCTTGGGAGTCACAAGGAGAAGTGAGCCAGGACAGTTCTAGATTCAAATCCCAGGCAAGTGACGGGGGCATGAAATCCTGTCTGAGTACAGGGAGGCTAAGTGACTGGTGAGATTCCCCCCCCCATGCTTCCAGAATGCCTGCCAATGTTCTCGGCTCATGATATAAGAAACACTAGGCTACAGATCCTGTCTAAATTTCTTAGCATGACATACATGGCCTTGGGGCCTTGACTTTGCCTCTCATTTGTCTCCTTAATTCCCATTCCATGTTGTGCTAATATGTCCCCCTGCTCAAACCATTTTGTTCATATCCTTGAACATGGGACACTGTGTTCCTTGCTTCAGGACCTTCAATTTCTAATTCAGTTCCAAGTACATGAAACACAGTTTCTTAACCATCGGTTAATGACTCAGAGAATCTGTGAAGTTTAGAAAATTGATATACAATATTTTGTGCATTGGAGAGTATGTGAATATTTATGTCAATGCACATATCTAATTTTTTTAGAAGAAGTTTTGCCAATTTTCATCAGATTCTAAAAGTGGGCTGCAACCCTTAAAAGGAGAGTAAGAGTCCCTGACAGAAAGATATAAATACAATTTTGTTGGATTGTATTGAAAAAATCTATTTGAATGGTTAATTTTTCCTCAAACTGACAGTCAATGACTAATGTGTGTGTATACATGTGTGTTTCAGAGAGGATAAAACCAACAGGTGTTTCCTTTAGGTGACGGAAACACCTGTTCATTGGTAGCCTTCATTGCATCTCCTTATTCTAGTTTAAGTAAAAAACTAATATATGTTTTAAGGATGATCAGGCCAAAAATACTTGCACGTGTTAACTATTCATTATAGAACAAAAGTTTTGCTTTGCTTTTTCAAACATAAACTCCCTGAATAATTGACTCTGTTCTCTTCCTCAGTGTGTGAATTAACAGGATTGATTCTTTTGATTGACTTAACTCTGTTCCAGATCAACTGAACAATAAAATTGGCTTTTCCACCATTGCATCGACCGAATCCACTGGCTATTTTGGTGCCAGAGAGAAAGCCACAGTGTCTCTAATCCAAGACTTCCCTGCTGGAGTTTAGTGTGTGTTTGAGCTTCAGTTCAGGAACACTCTGAGCTTCATGACAAGGAGGTTTCTAGTTTGTTGCTTTGGGACAATTGCTTGGTCTGGCCCCAGGACTCAAAATTATCTGGTCAGTCTTGGCTTTTTTGAAGTGTGCTGGCCCTGGGGGCCATTCATTCCCGCCTATGTACATGCAGCACTTGGAAAATTAGTGGTTGGGGGGAAATTGATGTGATAATTAGATAAGCAAATCAAGAAAATAGACTCAGTAGGGCACTTCCACAAATCCACTCTTCATTAGTATTATACACTTAAATGTAATTTATCAGTCATTTCATTTAAGATGAAAAGCTAATTGGTTTTATTTTCATAAATTTTAATACATAGTAACACTTAATGTCTAATACAGAGAGTTCAAAATATGTAGTGAATTTGTTAACCAAATACCAAGTGCAGTAGATCGGTCATGTTAATATTATTTGGGTGCCAGGCTCGGTGGCTCAGCCTGTAATTCCAGCACTTTGGGAGGCTGAGGCGAGTGGATTGCCTGAGACTGTGGGTTCAAGACCAGCCCGGAACTTTGGCGAGACCTCATCTCTACAATAAATCAGAAATTAGCTGGTCGTGGTAGCACAGGCCTGTAGTTCTAACTACTTGGAAGGCTGAGGCAGAAGGAACGCCGGAGCCCAACAGGTTGACACTGGGGTGGCTGTGAGTATGCTACTGTTTTCTAGCCTGGGCGATGGAGTGAGACTCTGACTCAAAAAAAAAAAAAAATAAAAAAAAATATATATATATATATATATATAAAAACACACACACACACACACACATATTATTTGGGGACTCTTTCTCGCTACAGTGTTGACCCAGATGTGATGTCATCCTGGCACCTTATACCAGTTTGTTTTTTAGGAAAAAAGCAAGGAGTAAGTAGGTCAGCAGTAATTCTTGAATGCAGGCAGCCAAAAGATGTTAGAGGGAACATTCTAGTGTCATTTATCCTAATAATATTGCAAATTTTTTTTTTTTTTTTTTTTTTTTTTTAGTTGGAGTCTCACTCTGTCGCCCAGACTGGAGTGCAGTGGCTGCTCCCGGCCACCGCAGCCTCGACCTGCTGGGCTCTGGCGATCCTTCCGCCTCAGCCTTCCAAGTAGCCGGAATTACAGGCGCGGGCTACCACGCCCAGTTGATTTTTTGATTTATTGTAGAGATGAGGTCTCGCTGCCCAGGCGGGTCTCGAACCCGTGGGCTCAGGCAATCCACTCACCTCAGCCTCCCAAAGGCGCGGGATTACAGGCTGAGCCACCGAGCCCGGCTAATATTGCAAATTAATAACACGGGGCATTGACCTCTTCCTCGCCTGTTTTGTCTCCATTGACATTCCCTTGGTGATGTTGACTTTGACATCATCACCAGACCCAAGAGGAGTTGGAAGGAGCTGGGTACTCTTGTGAAAGTCTGTCAAAAATAGGATTTTAAAATTATTATCTGAAGATTTGAAAAGGTAGTATAAGTATGCATGTTCTATTGTTGGGCTTGAAACTTAAACTGTTTTTATTCTATTCCTTATGGTTCTTTATCTTGGCTGCTACATAATGAAAACTAAGTTTTGGCTTGAGCAATTCTGAGAAAGTGATTTTTGCTTTGAAATGTGCTCTAGGGATCCACAGAGCTTAAGCATGAATACAGAAGTCTTAACAAATTGTGAAGGTCTCTTAAGAGCACCTCTCAATTAAAAATCAAATTGCCATTTGATTGCGAGCTCCTTAAAGTCAGGAACTTGTGTCATGTCTATGTATCTCTAATGCATGATTCAAAGCCTGGCCTATATTTGGTGCTCAGTAAATATTTAAATGAATAGGAGAGTAGAAGAAAGAATGAATGAAAAAAAATTCCTCAAACAGAGACAGATGATATACTAGAACCACTCTCAAGGACTGATGTTGTCATTACTCTGTGCTGAGCATAGAGGTTGCCACCAATGTTATTTTAGTGAAATTTAGTGGGGTTTATATGATTTGATACTTCAGAGCAGTCAAGATTCAAACTCAATGTATTTCCCAACTTATCGTGGTTATCAGTGCCACTTTCGAGTAACATATGCTCATTCTGTGTCTCTGTATCACATTTTAATAATCCTTACACTATTTCAAACTTTTAAAATATTATTATGGAGGTAATTAGTTTGGGTTATACAACTCTTGAATTCATGATCCACAGCAATGAAGGGGATATGACTTGGTCTGTTTATTTCCATGGTTATTTTGAGTATATGATGACAAACATTAAAAATGCTTTAAAAACAAACAAACAAAATATTCTTATGAGGTCCACCAATTAGGTTCACAAATCATCCTAGAAAAAGTGCTACAAGCCGGGCTTGGTGGCTCAGCCTATAATCCCAGCATTTTGGAAGGCCGAGTCCAGTGGATTGCCTGAACCCACGGGTTCAAGACCAGCCCGGTCAACTTGGCAAGACCTCGTCTCTACAATAAATCAAAAAGTAGCCGGGCTTGGTAATACACGCCTGTAGTTCTGGCTACTCGGAAGGCTGAGGCGGAAGGATCGCCGGAGCCCAGCAGGTCGAGGCTGCAGTGGCCGGGAGCATGGCACTGCACTCCAGTCTTGCCAACAGAGTGAGACTCTAACTCAAAAAAAGAAAAAAGGAAAAATGCTACATACCTCATTACTGAATATCATTATGGTCACCTTTGAAGTACTCCCCTTGGGAAGCTATGCTCCAATACCAGCACCTGTAATAGTCCACCCATCAAAGTAATCTTGGAACTCTTTTTCTGGAATGGCCATCAGAGCTGTTGATGGGATTTGTTAAGGTCTGACAATTAAATTCACAAACCTGCCATTGTTCGCTTACATTGGCAGCACCGTGTAAGGAACTGTAATGAAACACTCTCTCTATTCACCTGATCTGGCTCCCAGTGACTTTTTTCTTTACTGAAGATAAAAGAAATATTGAAAGGATAACATTTTGATGACATTCAGGATATCAAGTGTAATACAACAAAAACCTGATAGCCATTCTAGAAAAAGAGTTCCAAAATGTCTTTGATGGGTGGACTAGGCGCTGGCATTGGTGCATACTTCCCAAGGGGTGTATAGCACTTTTTCTAGGATGAGTTTGTGGACTTAACTGTCGGACCTCATATATCTGTTATGGTGACCTGTGACCAATGATTTTTGATGCTATTATTGTAATTATTTGAGGTGCTATGAGCCACACCCATGTAAGATGGTGAACTTAATTAATAAATATGTTCTGATTTCTTCACCGACCCACTGTTCCCTTGTCTCTCTCCCTCTTCTCACGCTTCTCTATTCCCTGAGGAACAACAATATTAAAGTTAGGCCAATTAATAACCCTACAATGGCATATAAGTATTCAAGTGAAAGGAAGAGTTGCAGGTCTCTCACTTTAAAAGCTAGAAATTATTACGCTTAGTGAGGAAGACATGTCAAAAACCGAGATAAGCCAAACGTTAGACTTCTGGTGCCAAACAGTTAGTCAAGTTGTGAAAGAAAAGGACAACTTCTCAAAGGAAATTAAAAGTGCTGCTTTGGAGAATACATAAATGATAAGAAAGCAAAAACAGTCTTATTGCTGATACGAAGAAAGTTTGAGTGGTCCGGATAGAAGATCAAACCAGCCACAACATTCCCTTAAGCCAAAGGCTGATCCAGAGCATGGCCCACACTCTGTTCAATTTTATGAAAGTTGAGAGAGGTGAGAAAGCTGCAGAAGAAAAGTCTGATGCTAGCAGAGGTTGGTTCATGAGGTTTAAAGAAAGAAGCTGTTTCCATGACATAAGAGTGCAAGGTGAAGCAGCAAGCACTGAAGGAGTAGCTGTAGCAAGCTATCCAGAAGATATAGCTAGAATGAATGTTGAAGATGGTGTCACTCAACTACAGATTTTCAGTGCATAGGAAACAGCCTTCTATGGGAAGAAGTTGCTCTCCAGAGCCTTCATAGCTAGAGAGGAGACATCAAAGGACAGGTTGCTTCAAAGCTTCAAAGGACAGGCTGACTCTCTTCTTAGGTGCTAAAACAGTTGGTGACTTAAAGTTGAAGCCAATGCATATTTATCATTCTGAAAATTTTAGGGCCCTTAAGATTATGCTAAGTCTGTTCTGCTTATGTTCCACAAATGGAACAACAAAGCCTGGGATGATGGCACAGCAGTTTACAACATTGTTTACTGAATCTTTTAAGCCCACTGTTGAGACCTACTACTCAGAAAAAAAGATTTTTTGCAAAATATTACTTCTCACTTCTCTTGGCACCTAGTTACCAAGGGTTCTGACTTGTGTCATGTCTCTCTATCACGTACAAGGAGCCTCATGCTGTTTTCATGCCTGCTAACACAACATTCATTTTGCAGTACATGGATCAAAGAGTAATTTTGACTATCAAGTCTTATTATTTAAGAAATACATTTCATTAGACTAAAGCTGCCATAGATGATGATTTCTCTCCTACACACGGGCAAGGTCAATGGGAAACCTTCTGGAAAGGATTCATCATTCTAGATATCATTAAGGACATTCATGATTCATGCAAGGAGGTGAAAATATAAACATTAATTGGAGTTTGGAAGAAGTTGGTTTCAAGCCTCGTGCATTACTTAGGGGGCTTAAGACTTCAGTGGAGCCGGGCTCGGTGGCTCAGCCTGTAATCCCGCGCCTTTGGGAGGCTGAGGTGAGTGGATTGCCTGAGCCCGCGGGTTCGAGACCCGCCTGGGCAGCGAGACCTCATCTTTACAATAAATCAAAAAATCAGCCGGGCGTGGTAGCGCATGCCTGTAATTCCGGCTACCTGGAAGGCTGAGGCGGAAGGATCGCCAGAGTCCAGCAGGTCGAGGCTGCGGTGGCCGGAAGCGGCCACTGCACTCCAGTCTGGGTGACAGAGTGAGACTTCCCCTCAAAAAAAAAAAAAAAAAAAAAAAGACTTCAGTGGAGGAAGTCACTGCAGATATAGTAGAAATAGCAAGAGAACTACAATTAAAAATGGAACCTGAAGATGTGACTGAATTGCTGCAATCTCTGGATAAAACTTGAACAGAAGAGGAGTTGCTTCTTATGAATGAACAAAGAAAGTGGTTTCTTAGACAGACTCTCTTCCTGGTGAAGAGGCTATAAACAGTGTTGAAATGACAAGGATTTAGAGCATTACATAAACTTATCTGGTAAGGCAGTATTTGAGAAGAGTGGCTCCAAATTTGAAATAAGTTCTGCTGTGAGTAAAGTGCTATGCTATGGAATGATCTGTCATGAAAGGAAGAGCCAATCAATGCATTCACCTTCATTGTTGTCCTATCTTCAGAAATTGCCAAAGTCACTCCAACCTTCAGCAATACCATCCTGACCAGTCAACAGCCATCAACATTCAGGCAAGAGCTTCCGTGAATAAAAGAGATGATGACTCGCTAATAATACAGATGATTGTAAACATTTTTTTTAGCAATAAAGCATTTTAGATTAAGGTATGCACATTGTTATTTTGGACATAATGTTATTGCACACTTCATAGACTACTGTATAGTATAAACATAACTTTTATGTGCAATGAGAAACCAAAGTACTTTTGTGACTCATTTTTTTGCTACGTTTGCTTATTGTGGTGGTCTAGAACCAAACTGACAGTATCTCGGAGGTATACTTGGATTCAAAATACATTACCTGAATATTCCACTAATTCCTGGTGACTTGACTTACTTCACTGCTTATGAGAAAGAACGAGCACAATTTTAATTAACTAATAGCTACCAGAAGAGACCCTAGGAGCAATAAGATGGAAAGATAATAGGTAAGTAGTGGGAGGGAGAAATAAATGATCATAGAAAGCAAAAGTGAATTACAGTATTCATTAACTCCTGATTACTAAGAAATTAGAAACTGAATATTCCATTTCTAATTCTGTACACCCTACGTGCAATGCATGCGAAATCCACTATTGCTGTTCTTTTAATTTCACAAAGCCATTGTTCTTCTATCATCTATATTCCTAGAATTGATTTTTCTTTGTTATTTTCTCTTCATAGTTAAAGGATTTTTACATTCATCTCAAGAGCTTTTCATTTGGGATTTGTCTCATAGAGAATTTTGAGCAGAAGGAATACCTAACTTAGTCTCTCAAGGCAAGTGTTGTTTCATGAGAAAAAAATAATGATTATGGAAATTATGTTGATACATATCTTTTATACAAGTAACCTTTCCTGTGGCTAGAGTTTCATGGTTCAGCATTTTTTAGATGTAAATATTTTTTCCTGACCAGGGCATAATTAAGTTTGGAGTAGTACAGAGGTATATTTGACCTCTCATTTAAAGGGCTGCCTGCAACACGCAGCAAAGAGAGAATCAGAGAGTGAGAAAGTGGTGGTGTTTATTATTTATCAGGTGTCTCTCGTGTCCCCACTGGGGTATACAAGCTTGACTGTCTCTGCGCTTGCCACATTAATCACTTTCTCTTTTAAATTCAGGAACATCGTGCTTGGTGTCCAGGGTCAAAGACAAGGTAAAACAACGAGACAGTCAATTATGGTAAATAACCCTCTGATAGTAAGTTAGAAGTAGTTCCATGGTGATTTTGGCATCAGTCACTAAAAACAGTCTGCTTTCAATTTATGTCATTATAAATAACTGTATTTATAATCTCTATTAATAAAAATCTATGCCTGCTAAGGTAAAGCACAATGCTTGTTTCACTTGGACTTAATTTGAAATGTAAATATACAGGCTCTCTGGAGATATCAGATACTGTGCTTCGATGGGAAGGCTTTTGTACCAAGAAGGCAGATACTTGCCTGAGGGTGATACCTCATTTCTCTGCTCGTACTATCAACAACACTCAGAATTGTCTGTTGTATACAGATTTGGGTCCTTTTAGGAAGAACATATAGCAGGACTCGACACATTTTCCTCTTTAGAAAGTTTTATTTATTCTCAGAATACAAGAAAGAATAAACCTAAAACCAGAAAGTCAGGGCAGGCAGTGGTTTCTAATATTTTCACAGACAAGGACTTTTCAGATCCACACACTTCACCATCCCTCTCCTCATGAGACAGAACGGCTAGGCATTTAGTCACGTGCTCAATGCCCGTCTGTGTCATTTTCAAGATTTACACGCACCCGGACAATCGTGGCACACACATGTGAAACAGGTTCGATGTGTGAGCTAGTGTGACTGCTGCACCTGAAACGTCCCTCTGGCTTCAAATCACTCCGAGCTCTACTACTTGCCACCTCTCTGTCCCCTCACAGCATGCTTCCTCTGTCACCACACTGAGCGCCAAAACTGCATTCTCTCTGAATATGTCCTGCCACTTCTGCCCAGGGTTTTTGCACTTGGTCTTTCTCTCCTTGGAATTCTCCCCTCCAAGATCTTCAAAGCCTGGCTCTCCTTGCTATTCTGATTTCAGCTCAAGTGTTTCTTCCACAAAGAACCCTTCTATGACCATTCAGTCCAAAACAGCACTCTTATGGCCACTCCTACTCCCGCCCTATATATTAATATAGTATCCTTTTGTTCTATTAAGTGCCTTGTTTTTTCCTTAGCACTTGTTGCTATCTGGCATTCCAGTATTAATTGGTTATGCTGCTTGGCTAAAATATTCTCCAAGACAACAGAGACCTTTCCTTTTTTGTTGCCTGTAATATCCACAGGTGCTCCTGATAGGCGCTCATTAAATGCTTCTTGACTGAATGAAAGAGAATACAAATCAGTTTGCAGAACTCTTAATAATTCCCCAATTTTTCAACCGACAGACTGGGAAACACTGGCTTAAATTCTTCTCTCCTGTGCAGTCCCAATTGACTAATGGGTCATGTAAATGAGTGTTTAATGAGAGTTATCCTGTTGTCTCGGGATTTCTAACGATGCCCCAAAGTTGAGCACAAAATAGTCTACAGAGAGGTTTTTAGACAGATCCTCAAAGCACTTATGAAAAGGTGGCCAAATGATTAACCCTGCTTATGCAGCTCCAGCCCATACAAGTGAAGGTATTCACTGGGGTAGAAAGAACAGCGAATGAGGGTGGGGGGAGAGATACGCTTCCACCACAAAGCCAGTGGATCCCTCAGAAAGTTGGGTGCTGGTGTGGCAGTCCTGTGTCTTACTCCCTGCCTGGAGTCTTAGCTGAGCTACCAGTGGTATTTGACTAGTAGCTCAGCTAAGCCTCCAGGCAGGGAGTAAGACTCCTACCAAAGCAGAGAGCTAGAGAACTCTTTGAAGATCCTGATATGAGCTCCCTGGAGTGTGTGTGTGTGTGTGTGTGTGTGTGTGTGTGTGTTTTGCAGGAGTGCAGAGTCCAGTAACAACCTTCCTCTGGGAGAAGTCTGAAGGCTGGAGGCAACTAGCCTTCCCTGTTGGCAGAGTAAGACTGTGGGAATTCCCTTGGGTTAGTGGAACCAATATAGGTAGCCAAACTGAAGCTATCGCAAAATAATCCTAGCCAAGAGAAATCCCTGGGGAACTGAAGGTTCTTAGCATAGAGATGCTGTGTGTGATTAACTGCTAGAGGGCAGTCAGAGGGTGCTTTACGCACATCAACAGAGCAATGTAAAGTGGAAATCTGTGAAAAACACACCTTTTCCCTCCTTTTTATTTATTTAGAGATAGAGTTTCTCTATGTTGCCCAAACTCTTGGCCTCAAGAGATCTTCCTGCCTCAGCCTCCCAAGTGGCTGGGACTACAGGTGCACTAGTGTGTACCACCATGGCTTGTGAGACCCATCTTTGGATTCTTGCCATGGCAGAGGGATTCGAGAGGCAAAGGAAAATTACATAGCATCAGCTAGGTAGAAACATCTTACTCTTCTGGCTCTTATTCTCACTGGCAGAGTAAATGAGGGAGAGGAGAGGAAAAGAACAGAACTCACACCCCGTGGCTGGTTTAGTGCATTGTTTTGCAAGCTGTTTTTCATTACTGTTCTCTCAAGGAGCCATTTTTTTAAACTATCCCTTTCCTAATTGCCTTCCCTTCCTCCATGGATCATATGCCACAGGTATACTGTATACTGTGCACTGTGGCCCTTTGGCATCCATGAGTCCATGTAACATCTAAGATCCACCCCCCCACACACTAGGAGCCAATTACTATCCCCTTAGGGACAGTATCACTCTCATTAAATGCTAAGTCTAGAGCAATGATTCTTACCTGGGGACACTTTTGTCTTCTAGGGGACATTTGGCAATATTGGGGGACATTTTAGGTTGTTACAACTGGGGAAGTAACACTGGCATCAGTTGGATAAAGGTCAGGTTTATACAGAAGATCCTACAATGAATGCACATGGGGGGCTTCCCACAACAAAGATTTATCCATGGTGCTGAGGTTCAGGAATTCTAGCATAGAGTCTTGAAATTCTAGACTGAACATTCGGGGTAAGACTTATGCTGAAAAGCAGGGAGAAGCTTTGAATGAGCTCAGAGATTAATGGGCTTTGAGACTGATTGGAGTTTTTAAAATCCTGCAAGTATAAGTTATGGAGTCTGAACCCAGTGCCATCAAGGGGCAGAAGGGGAAGACCAGATGAATGAGCCAAAGCTGATGCGGAAGAATAAAACTCTCTTGATTTCACCCTCCTGAGTTCACTTTTAGATTAACTGGTTGCAGATGAAACAAAATAGGCGTGTAAGTTAGAGGTTTGGGACTCATATCTAATACAACATGGGTGTACTGGGTTGCATACCAGCTCATCAAAGCCCGCCATGCAGTGTCGGCCAGTGATTGTACTAGCAGAATGTGTGGTGTGGCCACTGCAGACTGCTGTGGCTCTTGGAATAGGAACATGACTTTCTACCATTCTAGTTCCCATCATGGACAGAATTTTCTGTGACCTATGGCAGGCAGGTAGAGCAAAAGGAGAGAGTAGTTGAAGGCAAGGGAAGATATAAGAGGGAACTGGTTTTTCCCTTGAGGAGGGGGTTGTTGTCCTTCCAGAATGATTCCTTCCTTGAAAACACCTCAAGGACTTTCTAAGACATTTCCTTGCAACATAACATGCTGTACCTCCAGGAAGAAAGAAAAGACAAAAGAACTTCCTTAAGATAGAGTCCTGTGCCGGATGCACTGGCTCATGCCTATAATACCCGCACTTTTGGAGACTGAGATGGGAGGATGGCTTGAGCCCAGGAGTTTGAGACCAGCCTGGAAAACATAGTGAGACCTCATCTCAACAAAAAATAAAAAAAGTTAGCTGGGTCTGGTAGCACATGCTTATAATCCCAGCTCCTTAGGAGGTTGAGGTGGAAGGATCGCCTGGGCCCAGGAAGTTGAGGCTGCCGTGAGCCATGATCATACTACAGCACTCCAGCCTGGGCAACAGAGTGAGAATCTGACTCAAAAAAAAAAAAAAAAAAAGAAGAAGAAGAAGAATTCTGCAAGGGTTGTACCTTTTACTTGATTTTTGCACCAGAATCCCGACTTTAATTAACAGGGAGCATGTATTGGTTTTCTACCCAAAACTTAGTGGCATGAACATAATTTATTTGCTTATTATCTGCAGTGTGTGCTTTGCTCTGCTGCGTGTTACGTCTACAGGTCTCAGCAGTGTCACAGATGTGGCTGCTGCCAGTTGGTGAGTAGACTAGGAGTTTGCTGGTTCCAGATATGTCAGTGAAAAGGGTGGGGCCTCGGTAGAGGTGGCCGGATCTTTTTCACCAGATCTTTCTCCTCCTGGCCTATCCCTAAGGAGACTAGCCTGGGCTTCCTTACATGACAATCTCAGGGCAGTCAAAGGGGCCAGAGAGGAAGCTGCTAGGCTTCCTGAAGTCGAGGCTCTGAAGTCACACAATATCTCTTCTGCTGCATACTATGAATGATAGTAAGTCACAGGATGGGGTCATTCCAGATCAAGGGAGGGAAAATAGTTCCATCTGGAGAAGAAGAGAGACTAAGCCATTTTCCAGGGACATAGACTTCTAGAAATGGGAGAAATTGATGTAGCCATCTTTGCAAACAATCTATCAGAGAGGATTTACCTTAATCTATCAGTATGTCTGCAGATAATAATACTTAGAAGTTATTTATGGTTTTAAGAACAAGATCTGCTGAGAATGACTGTACAGGCTATAGGAAAAATAATAAAATTTACAACACATATATGCTAGATATATTTTGTGGTATAGTATAATATATAAGGTATACAGTAGTTCCAGCTATCTGTCTCCCATTCCTCTTCATGAAAAAATGGGATCAGTGGCTTTAGGGAATATTTATAGTCCAATCTGGGTTCTTTTCTCATGTCCTATATTACTCTTGTCCTACATTGTTAAACTGGCTGCCAAGTTCTGTCTCACAACCCTGTTTCTGTACTATGCTCTTCAGTTAGGCACTCGTTTAAATTGTCTTTGAGTATCCAAAGTCATGCCATAGTGCAGTGGTTTTGCAGTGTTAAATCTAACCTGAGAGTTTTTTGTGGATGTTTTCCATTGAGATCAGATTATTGCACTCTGGCACCATTTTCTTTTTTTATGTTAAAAAAACAGGAGTGATTTTAAAAGATCCTGTGATGTGAAGAATCTCTTCCTGTGTGGAATCTGAACTGCAAATAAATCCTGCATTTGCCCAGAGCTGTGACAATTCCAGTGTGTATCTGATATAATGCTTTGGGCTGCAAGTAACGGAGTACCTGAGTCAGATTGGCTTAGACAATAAAGACATTTATCATCTCCTATAGCCTCAGGTTTGATTCATTTAAGAGCTCAATGGTGGGCTCAGTTTCTGTCTCTCAGGGTGTTAACTCCAATCTCTTGTTTTTATCTATCAGGAGAGAAAGAAATAAACAAAACAAAACAAAACAAAAAAACTTCTCCTCCAACCATGAACATCTTTCATTCAGTCATCTTGGGTTACATGTCTGCTCCTAAATTGTTAACACTTCTCCAAGCTGATTGAATTGCCCCTGGAGCTGGGGATGTCAATTTGCCCAGCATCATAAATGGGCAGGGGAATATCCAGATAAAATTTGGGTTCTTGTAAAAAGGTGAAATGGGGACAAGATGTTGAGGAGGCAGGCAAAAGTGTCTTGCTTAGTAGGTTATTCTAGTGACCATCTTTTGAAAAAAGTAGCTTTGGATGATGGGGTAGTTGTAGGAGCTGAATTAGAAAGGGAATAAAAATAATAAAGGGAAAATTACCAAGTTTAAAAAGATACTTCAAAAGATTAACCCCCCCCCCATATTCCTGAATTCTACTTTACTTACTATGGACAAATCGCCAACATATCTCTTCTGAATTGTCTCTCTCTCTCCATCTGCTCAGTGTTACATATACAGATTCAAGTGCACATAAAATGATGTGTAGATGCCCTAAAAGTGAAATGATCATCAGCATCTCAGAGGAATGGCCTGACTTATTTGCAAATGCTTTCCTTCTGAAAGAAGGCCACTTTTTGGCAACTACCAGAGGTCACCAGACAGGGTGATTGGGGCTGGGGAGGGAGGACCTGATGGTGGGTTATTCATCCTCTCCCTTAACCTCTGCAAATAGTGAAGGTAAGCTCCAAGAGAGCAGTGTCTGGTTTACTGCTGTATCATTAGCACCTAGAATGACACCTGCCACAAAATAGACACTCAATATGTTATGACCGAAGTGTGAGAAGGAGACACGCCAGCACACCAAGTCCAAATTATGAGCCCTTTATTAACGCGCAGGTCAAGAGTAGGCTCATGCCAAGAAAGCTCTTGACACTTAAGTGAAGTTTGCAACGAGCTTTTAAAGGCAAAAACTGCAGGTGGGCTACATAGCAGGGGTGAGGGTATAAGGAACTAAAAACAAAAGGAACAATCTCTTGGATTTTAGTTAATGAGGCATACAGTTAAACAGAACTTGTGACTAGGGAGTTTTCAGTGGCCAGTAAGAACGGTCAGCATGATCAGCTCAGGGGAACGCAGCCGTGGGTCTGTGTTCATGGGAACGTTACAGCAATTACACATATATAATGGGGGAGGGGTCATTTTTAGGTCAGGCAGACAGCTAAGACGAGGATTTCAACAAAATGGAGTTACTTATGTCAAGCAAGTTATTGCAATTATTTTACATATTTCATTAGCTATTTCAAATAAACCATTGTTGAATGAATTGTTGCAAACCCTCCCAGGAAGAACAGTGAAGTGAAGGCAGCTATAGAAACAAGAAATCTTTCAACATATGTGAGCAGGAAAAAGAGAGACTGGAAAAGAAAACAGTACCTTCTCAGTTGTTCGTTTGCAAAGTCAAGACTGCTCGAACTACTTCCCCCCAAACACGAAATTCTTTTTTATTAAGCAGAAATAAATCTAACTAGTTACTCCTTCAGAGAATAAACCATCGCTAGTTAATGTCTAATGATGGTATTTTTAGGAGAAATTTAATTAGGGTTCATGGATTTTGTCATGTTTCATGTGGTTTTTAGCTTTTCCTCAGGAAAATATATTAGAAATGGAGTGTGTATAAAGCCCCCCTGTGGGTTTTGTTAGATGATGTTGATGTTGATGTGAATGGCTGCCCTTTGATGCTAGGGCTGTGGAATTTAGACTTAAACATTTTGATGAAAGCTACATTCTCAGCGTCCTCACAGCCTTTCAATGCCTCAACATTAAGTGAGTAAGAACGCTTGGTCCAAGGCAGGGATGGCAAATAGGATGGATACTTAGCTTTGCCTGAATAACTCCATTAGAAGCTAGGAACAAATATTTCTTTTCTTTCCTTTTTTTTTTTAGAGTCTATTGATTATTGTTGCTCATAGTAATCCAACACCACATTCTCAGGCTGCCATCAGATGGTGTGGTCCCTTGAGATTGTTAACCGCTACAACACAGAGCTTGGGTATGTCTACAGGAAGAGCAAAGTCATTTTCTGTGAGAATAAAGCTCTTCTCGCGCAAGGAAGGGCCATTAGTGCCAGGTCTATGAAGGCTCATCATACATACTTTTGAGTGATCTTTACAAAAATTCTGTGCGGTGGGTGTTTGTTTTGCTTCCACCCTTGTCCTCCCGCAGTCTATTATTAACACAGCAGCAGAGTGATCCTGTTCAGATATAAGTCAGATCATGTCACTCCTCTGCTCAGAAAATTCCAGCAGCTTCTTGTCTCTCTCAAAATAAAAGCCCAAATCCTTGCTTTAGCCAACAAATCTTAAAGGATTCTGATTCCCCCTCCCCTTTAACTTGCTGACTCCACCCTCCTTCCCTCCATGTTTGCTTGGTCAATACCACAGGCTCTGTGCTGTTTTCTTGAGACACCTGCTTTGAGATTTTTGTACTTTCTGAACCTTCTGTTTGAAATGATGTCTTCCAAGACAGCTGCCTAGGGAGCAGTTCTCTTTCTTCAGGTCTCTACTTGAAAGCCACCCTTCTCATAAAAGACTTTCCTAGCAATCCTAGCTAAAAGTTTACCTCCGGCCCCAACAGCGAACATTTTGTATCCTCCTTTTTGACTTTGAATTTTTTTGAGGGGTATCCATTTTGCTTATTTTCTTTGTTAATTGTCTTCTCCATTAGAATATAAGCTCCACAAAGGTAAGTTTTCTCTGTCCTGCCCTGCTTCTAATCAACAACTAGAACAATGTCGGACCATACAATTCTTACAGTTAAGTCTTATTTTGTTCTTTCAGTCATCAGATATTTATTCTGCATTTACTAAGAGCTAGGCATTATGTTGGAAATTTGCAAAACGCAAATGAACCAGAGACAAGTCTCTAACCAGAGAGAGGTAAGTATCAAGAGGGAAAATAAATAATTAAGCAAGTTCCCATTTTACACATGGAAACTCTAAATTTCATACAGATTAAATGAAATTCCTTAATGTTCACTGTTCTGAAGTGCTGCAGCTGAAATAAACACCCAGTAACTTTAAATTACAATGTCAACCCTCCTTCTTTTATTCTGTGCTAGAATTGGCTTAAATATTTTTTTTAAATAACATCAAAATAAGAATGACTATTTCATCTCACTTGTTCTAAATAAAAGTCCTTTAGCTTATTATATGCATAGGACAATGTGAAAATAAACTCTCTTGCTAAGTGGCATCTTATCTCATAGTTCATGCTAGAAGTTCTTTCTGAAAAGGTTAGGTTGCCTATTAAATTTCAGCTTTAAATACTAATTATGTATGTTTATGTCTGATTTTTAAAATCAGAGTAAATACTTAAAATAGAGATCTCTTTAGAAGTCAATTTTGAATGTTGACTCTAATTTTGTTGATTAGAGATTTTCACAGGGAAAATAAAGCTTTTAAAAAAATTTAATTTTATGTGTGTTTTAAGAAAAAAAAAATGAAACCTCCTAAATAACAGCAACATTTTTGACAGGCAATGGTTGGTGTCTTAGGAGATAAATATATATGTTCTCCAAATATGGAGGAAATCTCTATGCCTGGAAATATATCATGTCACAAGGAAAAGGCTTGTCACCTCTACTGCTGTTTGATGGCATTGACTTAAGGCCATGACTTGCTCTCTGTAATGAGAAGTAACAGCAGATGCTGTTGGAAAAAGTTCTGCCAGATTTATGTTATACCTTATTGAATGCAAAAAGTCCTGACCCTGGTCAGATCCTTGTCCTTTTCAAACCTTGTGATTTTTGATGAAAATACACATGAACAGAACGTGGCTATCTCTCCCTTCATTTCTTCATTTAAACCTTTCTCTTTCAGTCCTGGTGAGGAGGGATCTTTTAGTGTATAAATGCCATGAGTCTTCGTGGGAGATAAACCTTTTTTTTTTTTTGTAAATGTTGGTCTCTGAAGAAGAAAGATCTGCTGTCCTTCTCTCTGGTTGGAACTAGGAGTGGATCAAAGGGCTAGCTGTGGGATAAAGCCAGGACCCTGGACAAGAGAGTGGGAAAGATCAAATCAAGAGAGAGGGACTTCCAGCTGACTCTCCTAGTGTCCTGACCATACACGAAGAGTCCAGTGTCAAAGACATCACATATGTGATACTTGTTACTACCTTGTCTTTGGGCTCCCAGCAAAGACATGGTCATCGCATAACATGAAAGTCATGTGCACTTCTCAAAAACCTGAAAGACAAATGCATTGACCTGATCAGGGTAATATTAGTTTAAAATGAAGACATAAAGAAATGTAATTTTGTATGGTTTTCCCAAGTCATGACAGTTTCATGGAAGGCAGTAGAAAATAGTAAAGGCTTATAGATAGGTAAAATATTCCTTCCAGAATTTTTTATTGTAACGAGCACTAGCATCAACAATATAAGTGCATAAATAAGTTCTGTGTTGTGTTTTGCAAATACAGAGTAAAGTGTACAGTCTTGGCCTTCATGCCTTCATGGTGCTATACAGGTATGGGATGGTTGAGATAATTCCTTTTCTAGATGAGATAAAGCATAGTACCATATTTTAGTTCTCTAAAATTAATTGGCTCATTCTTGAAATGGAGTCCAAAATCTTCTGAATAAAACAACATAATCTCTCATTAAGGCAATCTTACACATTCAAAGAAAACATGACACCAAATTTATATTTTTAAAAAGATAAGTTATTTGAAATTGAATTCTAAATTATTATTAGGCTGGGTGTAGGGGCTTATGCCTGTAATCCTAGCACTTTGGGAGACTGAGGTAGGAATATCACTTGAGCCCAAGAGTTTGAGACCAGCCTGGGTAACATGGTGAGAACTTATCTGCACAAAAAAATTTAAGAACTAGCTGGGTGTGGTGGCACTTGCCTATAGTCCCAGCCACTCGGGAGGCTGAGGCAGGAGGATCACTTGAGCCTAGGAGTTCAGGGCTGCAGTGAGCTGTGATCATGCACTGCACTCCAATCTGGGTGACAGAGATCTTGGCTCAAAACAAAACAAACCAAAAATAATCATTTTAAAGATTAACTTTGAATATAGACAATGTAAAATCAGGATTATTGCAAATGTTTAAAAAGAAGAATAAATGTGTTCTGAGAGGAGGATCTATTTTGCCATACCTATTTTAATTTCCCTGAAATTGGGTCTTTTCTGCTTACTTCCAGTTTTGTTGGGTATTCTGCCTGGATAAGACAATGGCATGGTTGAATCTACACAGGTAAATTGTTCCTATACTACTTCACGTTTATTGAATTCATTGATATATTTTTCTATTACTCTATTGGAAATAAATTTAGCCCAATATATAACAATAAGATATCTAAATGGTATATACAAGTTTCTCAAAAGATCTGAGATTATAACCACTTGGCGTCTCCCAGAAGATCAGTCATGCTGAAAGCTATTCCAAGCACTTGTTTTCTGGAGTAATCTATGTCCAACATTTTCATAATTGTAGATTCATTGATATATTTTTAATAACTTATAAATCTAAAGTGTTCTGAAGTCTGACTGCTCATCTATTTATTTTTAATAAAATACGCCTGAAACACTCTTGCCCCTAAAACAACTATTGGCGTCCACAGAATGATCAATTATTGCCTTGATGGTAGAATCACAAAGTGTAGCTTAGGTTCAACTTGCTTATTGGCTACGAAGATAGATGTTAGTAAACACACACACACACACACACACACACACATACACACACACACACACACACACATTTCCATAGCTGAACAGGAAGGGGGCAGGAAATGATTTTATGTATTGTAAGCTTTATTTGGTGGTCTTAATTGAGATACTGCTGGCAAGAATGCTTTCAGTATTCTTCCTCTAATACCCAGAAAACGCCAAACTTAGAAACTCTCCAACTCTATGATGAGTAAGGTTGTTAAACAGATGAAAAATAAGAAGGCATCTGGAAATGATATCATCCCTGCCAAGTGTTCACGCTAAAGAAAGAGTAATTCATGTAATGTCTCATATTTTCCTCTTGAGGTACAAGAATGAAAGAGAAAATTCGACATGACTTTAGGATGTGGAAATCATAAGAGTTTTACATAACGATATCCATCCAGTGGCAGGATGGATATACATGATTGAATTGGCTGCAGACCATATGTTTTTAATAGAGTTTTATAAATGAATATCCATGAGAAAACTCTAATTTCTATTTTGAAAAGACAGTAAATTCATGCCTTAAAGGTGGGTGTTTTGACATGAAGTCACCCTCCCACCCCCCTGTAAGGAACTTCTACTTCATCTAGACTCTAAAGCTTTTCTTAAAAAATACTGCATTAATAACTTTTACTCCATTGCTAGATATGCCCATCAAGGAAAGAAACTTATTACTCAATGGTTTAGTGACTTAAAATGAGCTTGGAGGCTCTTGCTTTAAAACATACCTTTATTTAATTTCTGAGTGATGCCCAGTGCTATGAAAGACTACCTTGTATACTTTGTACTCATTAGAATATTTGAGAAGAGGTTTACTCACTGGGGGTGCCCAAGATTTGGAACCAGAAGACCTAAACTGAAAACCTAAGCAGGAGATGCTCCTAAGATCTACCTTCTGATTTATTATTGAGCCTCTGTTTCTTGATCTCCAAAACAGATGGTATATTAACAACATTTACTGAAAAGGGCTTTGTTACTAGAACACACTATCACAGTCTTATCAAGTCTCAGTCCTTTCTCCTAAGATCTACTTTTTGAAATGTCCTACTCCCTTTTTCATGTTAGTTCTCTGACATTGTAAAGCATGCTTTCTTTTGGCAAAGTATATTATAGCTAAGGCTGTCTGAACAAGTGTGTTAGGTAGGTAAATGTATTAACCAAATATTGCCATAATAATGCTGTATAACAACCAACCAGAAAAATCTCAGCAGCATAAACTCAGTCATTGAGTTCTCACCCATAAGATCAGCTGGAGGAAAGGTGATCTACGATGGGCTCAGATGCACTTGGGTTCAGGCTGAGGGCTGGGTCCTGGTTTGTTGTAGGGATTTCTCCTCTTTTTTTTTTTTTTTTTTTTTTTAATGGACCAGCAGATTCCTGAGGAATGTTTCCATGGCCCACAGCAGGACCGTAAGAGTGCAAGATCGCATACATCACTGTACATTTGCTAACATCTCATTGGCTCAACTAAGTCACATGCCATTTGCTAACATCCCAAAGGCCAAACTAAGTCACATGGCCATTTGCTTAAATCCCATTGGCAAAGTCACATGACCAAACCCAAATCAAGAGAAGTGAAGTACACCTCACCTGTTTTGTTATGTGTGATACATACTATTTATTTCTGAGGATGCAGGAATTGAGACCAAATAATTCAATTTTTTGATTGAGGTCTTTAGATGACTTTCTTCCTCTTAAAGAAAGTGCTATCAGGAATAGCAAAATATTTTTTTAAGAGTTGACACCAGATCTAGGCATACAGTTGTATTGCAAGTATCACTTAAAAAAAAAAAAATTCTAAGTAACTCTTCTTCCCCCAATTTGGGGTGGAATTTATACATAAAACTTGAAATCTTGACAGTGTATGGACCTATTGATCATTATTTTTATAACACTTTCCTTGGTGTTTTATCTTTAAATCTGTAGATTGAGGAGAGGAGAGAATTTGAGTATGAAATTGCAGTAAATATTAGATCTTTTAACAATCTTTATTAGTTTTGAGCATCTTGTTTCCGTTTGCTCAGGGTAAACCCAACCAGTTGCATAGCTGATTGCGCCCTAGATCTCTGAAATGTACCCTTCAGTGATTTCTCACATTCCTGGAATCGCAGATCTGCAGAACGTCAGAGTGGAAGGAAATTTACGGAGTGCCTAGGTCAATACTCCAGATTTTGTAGATGACAGGGTGAGTCCAGAGGCATGAAAGGCCTGTAAAAGGTGAAGCAGGTGACATCGGCCACCCCATTCCCTGATTTTCTATGGCTGATGTATTTTATTAATTTTTCCTGCATTCTCTACTGTTTCTTTATGCAAATACAAGCTAATGTGAATGCCTGTTCTTGGAGCAAATGTCTGTAGCATACATGTTGCTTCCACAGCAAGAGGAATGAAGTGGATAGAGTTCAAGTATTTAAGATTATGTTGATATGAAGGATTTTCTTTTATTTTCGAGTTTCAGATTTGGCCTTGAGGACTTTTACTTCCAGAGAAGAAGGACCTGGAAGCTGCTGGAATCCTAGTTTACATGGCTGTCACATCTTGTGTGATAGTCCTTACCAGGAAGAAGTGGGAAAAAATATGTACCAAGAATGAGAGGCTACCTGAGAGATGAAAATAAAATACTAGTTTTTTTCTTCTCTCATGCAGACCAGTGATTATTGTTTGAATTTATTATGGGAAGATATCTCTCAGAAACATACAGATATGTAAATGAAACACTGATCTTGAGTCAGAAGTCCTACTTTGAGCCCAGCCCTAAATCTTATTGTATATATAACCTTAGTGGACTTCTTAAACATCCTTAGACTTTGAGATGCAGTTTTTCCAGATGTATTTATTTTTCATTTTATTTTTTAATATTCATTATCTCTGTCTTTCTCTCTGTATACTTGATCATTTTTGTCTAGAGGTTACAACATCTGCTCTCATTGATACTTTTCCAATTTATTTCTAAATTTTCAAAATGTGTTGATCCTATGCTTACTTTTATCTCCTTTTCCCTATTTTCTTAGTCTTATTTTCCTAGTTTTTAAAGTTAGATGCTTTGATGACTAATTTTTCATCTCTTTTTAAGTTAGATATGTGATGTGTTTTAATTTTTAACCTTTCATCTTTTCTAAATATGCACTTTAAGCTTTAAATTTACTTCTAGGTGTTATTTTCATTGATCCCACAAATTCTATGTTATATTTTCAGTATTTTCTTTTGAACAGTTAATATATGCACAGGTTCTAAAAATCAATACTATAGAATAAATGTAGACTGAAGACTATTGTGTCTGCCTTTCCTTGTCCACCTCATTCCCTGACTTTCTATGGTTGATTTCTTTTATTAAGTTTTCATGCATTTGTCTATTGTTTCTTTATGCAAATACAAGCAAATATGAACACCTGTTTTTAATTTTTCTCTTTCTTACATTACATGGAAAATACACTGGAGATTTTCTGCCCTAAGAGACTATACTTTATCTATAGAAAGTTTCACACAATTTCTCATTCTTATTATGGGCTGCCTAATATTCCATTGTGTGGAAGAACCAAAAATTGTTTTGTCATTTTTCTGTTGAGAGATATTTGTGTTATTTCATATCTTTTGTTATGGTAGCCTGTTCTTTAAAGAATAACCCTGTACATGTATCATTTTGTACATGATCATATTCATAAGAGAAATTGCTAGAAATGAAGTTATTGGGTCAAGAGGCAGATTCATATCTATTTTGGTTAATACCACCAAATTGCCCTCCATAGGGGCATAATTTTGTATCACCATCATCAGGATATGGGAGGGTCTGTTTTCCAACATTTTCATCAATAAGCTAGAGTTTTGGAATTTTTGAAGATTGAAATTATTTTAATGTTTGTTCAGACTTCTTAGTTCCTTAGGCATTCATAAATGCTTAATTTCCCAATATATGTGAAAATTTTATTTGTTCACATGTTTATTGGTTATTGATTTCTAACTTAATTACACTTTGGTCAGTAAACATGACCTATATCATACCATGTTTTTTGAAAATTGTCAAGACTCGCATGTTGGACAAGCATGTGATTAATACTTGTTAATGGTTCATTTGTGCTTGAGAAGAATGTATGTTGTGTAATCGTTGGGTTGGGAGTTCTATCTCTGCCCAATTAGATCAAGCTTGTTACTTCTGTTATTAAAATCTTTTATATTAAAAATTTTTTATGCATTTGTATTGACTTTTTTGTCTGCTTGGATTATTGTCAGAGAGAGATGATTACTAAAATCTCCTATCATAATAGTGAATTTGTCAATTCCTCTGAAGAGTTCTATCATTTTTATATTTTGAGGCTATTTTATTAGATACCTCTTTCTATTTTTCAATAATATGTTTCTCATGGAAAATGGAAACACGCATAATTGAAAATGTAAAAACTACAGAAAATAAACATTGATTTTCAATTATTCCACTACTTCAAAGCAACCAAAGTTTATTTAATATGATGGTGTGCTTCTCTTCTTACATCTTTGTAATGATATATATTTATATAAAGAGGCCCATAAAAAGATGCTATTCATGCTCCTCCATTTCAGATGGAGATGTTCCCAGCCTAATGTTTAGTTCAACCCTCTAGTACGGTTGTGGAAGTTCTTTCCTATGATTCCATTGGATGTCCAGGAGCTCTTTTGGTTTTCTTTTGATCCTAAGGAATGATGAAGGGAGCATCATGGAGTAGACCTGACAGGAGTTGGAGTAGACGGTGGGTATGTGAGAAGTAGGAACATGGGAGAACATCTAGATTTTTGCCTAGACCAGGACAGAGAAACAGGTGTGCAGGACGTTGTAATTATGAGATCGACCTGGGATTTATGCACTTTGAGATGACTGTTAAATATCCAGGTAGAGATATCAAGTCGGCAGTTGGATGTGTGAAGAGATATGTTTGGAGACATGATTTTGTACTTTTTTTTTGAGTTGGAGTCTCACTCCATTGCCCAGGCTGGAATGCAGTGGCACACTAACGGCTACCCCAGTGTTGACCTGCTGGGCTCTGGCGATCCTTCCACCTTAACCTTCCAAGCATCTGGAACCACAGGCGCGTGCTACCATGCCTGGCTAAGTTTTGATTTATTGTAGAGATGAGGTCTCGCCAAGTTGCCCAGGCTGGTCTCGAACCCACGGGTTCAGGCAATCCACTTGCCTCGTCCTCCCAAAGTGCTGGGATTATAGACTGTGCCATCGAGCCTGGCCGATTTTGTATGTTTTTAGCATAGAGATAATATTAAATCCATGAAACTAGATGAGATGACCTAGAAAGAATGAATACTTGATACATCACAATTAGAAGTTGAATGAAGAATAAGGGACCAGCAAATGAGACTGATAATTAATTAAGAAAGAAGTAAATCAGAATGCTGTAGATGCTAGAGAAGAGCTCTAAATGGGAAGAGGTGTATCTTGTGATGTAAACTTCCTGAACGTGGGGAGAGGGGGGTGGGTAGGAGGGTGGGGTGGACATGAGGATCGGGAACGAGGTGGCAGAATTGGTTCCAACCTGGAGGGGAGAGTCTGTGCAGGTCCAGGCAGCATGGTAGATTTGCTGGCAAGCAATTTACCCTTATGATTTCTATTTTCTCTATCAAACAGAAGGTGAAGTCGGTTACTTAGAGGAAGGGGGTTTTGGAAGAATGTTGGAGTTTTGATGATCATGGAGAAAGAACTGCCAGAAAGGTTATGTCAATTCACTGGCATATCAGTAACATATTAGCTATTTCCAATTAGCAGCACAAGAACGTTTATGACACCCATCCTTGTCAACATTGGGTATTATCACTTAAAAATATAAATAAACTTTCCACTTAAATGAGATGAAAATGCTACTGGTTTTTAAAATACCACATTTCTTTGATTTCTTCAAAAAATATTTTTATGCTTATTCATCATATAAATATGCATAATCTTTTTCATTGGCTTTCAAGTCCTTTGCTCTTTATTCTGTTGTGTTCACATCTTTTTAATTGATTTTAAAAAGCTATTTAAAATGTATATTAAGGATATCAAATATTTTCCCGTTATCTCTGCTTTCAGTATTTTCACACCTTGTTTTTCCATTTTATCTTTGTTCAATGTGATTTGGGGGCATACAAAATGTTTACATTTTTAGATATTTTAAGATCATTTCCTTTTGTGGCAATCTCTCCAACTGTATATTTAGAAAATTCACTCGCAGCTGGGTGTGGTGGCTCATGCCTATAATCCCAGCATTTAGGAGGTCAAGGCGAGAGAATTGCCTGAGCCCTGGGGTTCAAGACCAATCTGGGTAACTTGGCAAGACCTCATCTCTACAATAAATCAAAAAATTACCTGGGTGTGGTGGCACATGCCTGTAGTCCCAGCTACTTGGAAGGCTGAGGTGGAACGATCGCCTGAGCCTCCTAGTAGGTAGAGGCTGCGGTGGCCATGCGTGACAGAGTGAGACTCCGACTCAAAAAGAACAAAAAAGAAAAGGTACTCCCTTACTGATTAAAGATACATATCAATCAATATTTTTCTAAAATTCTTCTATGGCTTTGTTCTTTATGAATAAATATTAGAACTACTCTCATTTCATTTGAAGATAAAATGTGAAGCATTGCTTTAACTTTGTTTTTACTCATAAATTGTCAAACAGTCTCAATATGACTCATTGAATAATTAATTTCTCCCCACTGATTTAGGGAAATGAAAGCTAATATGTATTGAGTAATTATTGTGCAGCAGGCTTCATAGAAGTACTTGATGGACATTGTTTCGTTTATCTTAAACACAACTCATAAGGTTGTATTGTTATTATTACCCCTGTTATAGATATAAAATCAGAGGTTGAAGCTCAGAGGTCTCCAAGATCATTCTCAGGTTCAATGAAATGTTAGAAGGGTCCACCCACAGCTCCTCATAGAAAATATTATACACATGTTGATCGTTTATTCCAGCAAAAGGATTTATTAAAACTGGCCAAGGCAAGGGGCTCACAGGGTAGGACCCAGAAGTCACCAGATTCAGCTTTCAGTTATCTTCTTGCAGTAGAGTCATGTGGACAGTGTTTATTTTTCCTAGCAAAGATATGTGACAATCAGTGTGGTGCATTGCCAACCAGAGAAGGTCATTGAGCCTTGGTGTCCAGCCATGGTGTTTTTATTAGGGTCAGTCATGTAGATATTGCTGCCACACCCCATGGTTAACCTAGTTTCAGCCCCTTCCAAGGTCAAGATGATAGTACACAGCCCAAGTCCTTCACCATAAATCACATCGGGGCATGGACCAAGGCCCCTGGGTAAACTAAAACCCTCTTACCAGGCAGAAAATCCCAGAGATTAACACCCAAGAGCTGGGCAAGGGCTTAATATTTCTTTGGACAATCTTAATTCTTTATAGCACAGAGATCTAGAAAAGGGAAGAACTTTTCTCTGTGTTATCTAACCAACATGTGATAGAGACAGTATTTAAACTTGGGCCTTTTCTGGTTCCAGAGCCTCAGGTCTTAGCTGCTGAGATTTATAATTTTCATAACACAGTTAGCTAAACTATTGCTGAGAAAGAAATAGCCTGCCATACAATAATTACTCAAGAGATATTAGCTTTTATTGCATTAAATCAGTGGGGAAAATGAATTACTCAGTCATTTTGAGATAGCTGTTTGACAATTTGTTTCACCTACCATTTTACTCTTGGTAGATGAAACAAATAATTCAGCATAGGATTGGATATATTTTTTTAAAAAATCATATACTGGGTCAGGCATGGTGACTCACACTTGCAATCCCAGCACTTTGGAAGGGTGAGGCGGGAGGACTACTTGAGCCCAGAAGTTCAAGACCAGCCTGAGCAATGTAGAGAAACCTTGTCTTTACAAAAAAAAAAAAAAAAAATTAGACAGGTGTGTGGACATGTCTGTAGTCTCAGTTACTCAGAAGGCTGAGGTGGAAGAATTGCCTGAGTTCAGGAGATGCCATTACCCTCCAATCTGGGCAATAGAGTGAGACTCTGACTCAAAAAGCAAACAAATCATATATTACTTTATCAGGTAGCTATACCACCAGTGCTATATCATTTAAATAATTAAATATCTCTCTAAATTTGATATTTTGTTTACTATTATCTGTGTCTATTCATAGGCCATTTTGCACTGCTTTAATTATTTTAACTTTATGGTATGCTTTAATATTTGATGGCGCAAGTCAATTACTCTTCTTTTCTCCCTAAAATTTCCCACCTCTTCTTCTCCAGTTATTTTCTAACACTTCAGGATTAGTTTTATAAACTCCATATAATTCCTTTGGAATTTTATTCTGGCTATATCCTGCTTATTGATTGATCTGGGGAGAATTCTGATATTTACATTACTGAATCTTCCAATTAGGGAACATAACATTTATTTTCATGTATTTAAGTCATTTTAAAAAATTCAGCAAGGTTTTGCAGTTCCTAGGGCAATTTTTATTAACTTTATTTCTTCATCATTTATTATTTTTATTGTGAAAATTTTGAGCCATATTGGGGGTGTGACTTCTAGTTGGTGCCCAGAATGCTTGCATCATTTCTTCTATAATAGAACTCTTAGTTTTTTAGCTGGACACAGGGCTGTTTTGAATAAAGATGTTTCTTATCCTCCTTTGCCATTCATTGTGGCTATATGAATGAATTGTGGTCAGTGAGATACGAACAGAAATGTCATATGTCACTTCTGGACTGTGGTTCTTAAACTTCACTGGCTGGAATACAGTGATTGCTAGATCCAAGAGCCAGCCTGACCAGGCAGATCCTCCCCAGGAACTGCAGATAGAAAACTGGAAGAAGCTTGTGGAATGGCCATCCACCTTCACACTCTTCCTATGAGAGCATACTCTTTGCATGTTTAAGCTATTGTCTATTACAGTTGCTTTATTTTTTGTAGTCAAACTCATACCTAATAGCTACAGTGTTTTCTCTTTTTTTCTGTTTGGGTTTTAAAGGGGATTTTTGTTTTATTTTAAAGATGTGGGATACAATTCAGGGTGAGATATGCAAATGTTCTTTATGCAGGTACCCTTGTTAATGAGGTGTGCCCCTCCCTCCCCTGGCAGTTTCCCTCAACTGCCATTCCCACCCCCCGCCCCGCCCTGGCAGTTTCCCACTACTGCCAATCTAAAGGGAATTCTACTGAGTTTTATATGTTGAGCAATAATGACACAATGCAAAGAAAATAATTTTTGCCTTTTCTTTTGCAGTGTTTATACTTCATTAGCGAGAAATTTCAAAACAATGCTACACAAGAATGACAGTGAGACATTATTCTTGACTTTAATGGGAATGTTGTTACAGTTTTACTATTAAGTATGGCATTGGCTGTGGTGACTCTTCAATTTAAAATGGGGAAGATGACATCTATTTTACTTTATAAAATTGTTACAGGATCAAGTGTACTAATAAATATAAAAATGGCATGTCACTGCGAAAAACTTTACCACATTTGCCTGGCATATGGTATGCACTCAACAAATGTTTTCATTATTATTTTTATTGTTAATGATTAATAACCTCTTGGGTTTAATGGCATAAAGAACTGTGTGTTCCACAAAATATCTCTTTGGCACCACTGAATAGAAATAAGGCGGGCCTAATGGATCATTAAATAACTTTTTATGTCTTACTATTTAGGCCAAAAGTTAGGAAAGTAACATGTTTCCTATTACAAGGAGAAGTGATAGGTAGAGATGGAAATTTTGGAAAGAAATTGATTGTTTGAAAGTAGAAGTAGTTCCCATGGAATGAGACACTTAGGAACCCATGTTTGGGAAATACACTGAAGCCTGTTCTATAAAGTTAATTGCTGGATGGTAGATTCACCTCAATTGCCAGCCAATGTGTTAGGTCACCATGTAATTTAGTCATCAGGAAGCCTTTCCCTCAACATAGTTCTGATTTCTGCTTATCTTCTTCCCACAACTGTCTTTAAAACAAGTCCCTTGTGGATTTATGTAAGTCGTTTCATTTGTTCACACTTCCAGTTTGTTCTTGGAGCAATAAATTCTGTGTATTTACTATTTTCTGTAGAAGTAAAATGCCACTGTATATAAACAATTATTTTGCCATGATTCAAAAAGTGTTCTTTTTTTAAAAAAAATGTTCTGTAGTAGAGATGCTTAATTTAAAATTAGTTCAATTTACTCCTAGCCATCAGTTCCAGGATAGGTCTATGGGGAAATAAATAGAATCTGTGGCATTAAATATACTTTGGATGTTATCATTGATCTCACCTCTGAAATAACTGAAATTTATGATCTGACAGTTTGACATATAATATAATAAATACAATTTAAATCTAGTAACTTTACATATTATTTTGTTTTTATCAATGAGAAAATTATCTTAATTTTGTGTATTTTATATACAAGCACTTAATTGTATATGCAAAAGTAAAAATTAGAGATAATTATCTGGAAAATTGTAACACGTCAATCAATAAACTAAACCCCCATAAGCATTGCTTTATGTTAGCTATGTGAATTCTTCTATTTTTAAAAGTAATTACCTTAAAAGATTCCTCAAATTATTACCTGAAAACAATTTGTTTGTTGCAAATTTATCTATCAACATTTACTGAAAATCAATTCGGCACCATGAACTCTGACATGTGCTGCTGATAATAACAATTAAATAAACTGTATAACCTTTTACAGTTCTCCTAATTTTGTATAACTTGATTACCATAAAATCATTTGACATAAGAAAAATATGCCGGGCTCGGTGGTTCAGCCTGTAATCCCACGCCTTTGGGAGGCTGAGGTGAGTGGATTGCCTGAGCCCGCGG